>NC_053492.1:293807598-294030098 GCF_905171775.1 Rana temporaria
AGGCACCAGAGAGCTACCTGGATGAGTCATCCAGCCCTAAACTCCAATAACCCTGGCCTAGATGCCATGGTGCAGGCTTAACCAGACTAGAGTTTGCCTACACTACCGCTAGCAGCACACAAGAGGGATAACAAGAGGGAGAATAACTATGGAAAGTGCTGGATTATAGGCAGAAACCATGCAGATGGGATCATGAATATTCATACAGCCCTGGTCAATTATAAGGGAGGTGCCCCTAGGCATGCTGGGTGCCTGTATTTATTTCCTTTTTTTATCCTTAGTTATAGTCTTCTTTATATTTATTATTGTACTCTTGTGAGCACAGACACCCTAAGGAGCCTTAGACAGTAAACCCGAGAACAGCCCCATTCACGGACGAGTTACGCAAACAACGTAAAATTTTCAAATTACGACGCGGGAACGACGGCCATACTTAACATTGGATACGCCACCTAGGGGGCATGTTTATCTTTACGCCGCGTATCTCTTACGGAAACGGCGTAAATTTACTGCGACGGGCAAGCGTACGTTCGTGAATCGGCGTAACGACTCATTTGCATATTCTACGCCGACCTCAATGGAAGCGCCACCTAGCGGGCAGCGTAAATATTGCACCCTAGGATACGACGGCGCAGGCCGTCATATCTTAGGCATGTTTAAGTGTATCTCAGTTTGAGAATACATTTAAACATACGATGGGCTTAGATTCGGAGTTACGTCGGCGTATCTACTGATACGCTGGCGTAACTCTTTGTGAATCGGGGCCATAAAGTTTTGTCAAAACTGCGCAAATACACCAATAGAACAAAGATTTGCTTTTGTTTTTGTTTTGTTTTTTGCCCTTTTTATTCAGCTAATGCCTTTATATCGGTTTGCAAGATGACTGTTTGCAAGAACCCACAAATACATAAAGCATAATTTTCCTAAACTAAATCAAAGAGTATGCCTCTTAGAGTGCTGTGTGTGGCTCTGTGGGCTGCTTGCATGCGTATAAAGATATACTTTTGAGATAAGAATGAGAAAAATTCATCAACTTGAGTACATAACCCAAAAATGAACTTTTGACATTGCCTTTAAAAGCAGACAATGACACTTCAATTAACAATCTAAGAAACTGCACTAACATCAGGGTTAATGCTGCCTATTAAAGTTACAATAGGATCAGCCAAGATGCTTTTCCACCATGGTGACCTTACATATTTGAATAAAGAAAAATAAGACAAAAATATCTTATGTCATTCTGTTATCTAAACACAGTTGCTGAAATATGTATATTTTAAATACAACAGTTCTATAATTTTTTTCCTGTAGTGTAGTTAATGAAACTTCATGCTTTATAATTCATTGTTTACACTTTTATAATAATTCTGTGGCAAGTTACTTTCAGAACAATTTTTTTTTAGATATGGTGTAAATGATATGTTTGGAAGCATAATGTAATTACATTTTAGAAAAATGTTAGCTTTTTTTGTACATTTGTTTATATGTTTATAGAAAGACTTTATTTTAATTTTTTTATTATGATGTTATTATGTTTTTCAGGGTGTAACTATAAAAAAAAATGCAGAGTTTTTCATCCTGTGAAACAGTACATACATTTGTTCTGTGTGAATGGGGCAAAATCTAATGTTCTCTACACATCATAAAAATGAAAAATAAAGGCCCGAAATCACGTAGAGCGGCGTATATTTGTGCGGGCGTAGCGCATCTCATATGCGCTATGCCGACCTAACACAGAGAGTCAAGAACAGTGGCCCGGATTCAGGTAGATTTGCCCCTTAGTTACGGAGGCGCAGGGCAGCGTTTTTGCCCCCGCAAATTTCCTGCGCTACCCGCGATTCACGGAGCAGTAGCTCCGTAAATTGCGTGTGCGCTGTGTAAACTTGCCCTGCGTAAGGGCGCCTAATGTAAATGATCCCGTAGGGGGCGGGAATCATTTAAATTAGGCGCGCTCCCGCGCCGAGCGTAGAGCGCATGCTCCGTCGGGAAACTTTCCCGACGTGCATTGCGGCAAATGACGTCGCAAGGACGTCATTTGCTTCAAAGTGAATGTGAATGGCGTCCAGCGCCATTCACGAATCACTTACGCAAATTACGTAAAATTCGAACGTCGCGACACGGGTACGACGGGTATACTTTAGCATTGGCTGCCCCTACTATTAGAAGGGGCAGCCTTACGCTAAACACGCCGTATGGAAACGACGTAAATTGCGTACGCAGGGCTCGCGCAAAATTGTGAATCGGTGTTAGTATGCAATTTGCATACTATACACTGAGCACAATGGGAGCGCCCCCTAGCGGTGATCGCAAGAATGCAGCCTAAGATATGCGTGGCATAAGAGCCTTATGCCACGCAGATTTTAGGCTGCAGTCTATTGTTACACAGGCGCAATTGCTTCTTGAATCCGGGCCAGTATTCACAAACCACTTGCTCCCTTTGTTGCGCCGGCGTAACGTAAATTGGCCGGCGTAAGCCCGCCTAATTCAAAGTAGGAAGGTAGTGGGCGTGATCTATTAAAATGAAGTGTGACCCCATGTAAATGAAGGGCCGAACGAACGGCGAATGCGCGCGCATACTCAGAATCATGTTGCATATACTCCCTAAGATACAACGGCTCAATGCCTATGACGTGAACGTAACCTACGCCCAACCCCATTCACGTACGACTTACGTAAATGACGTAAAATACGACGGCTGTTCCCTGGTCCATACCCTAACATGACTTACACCTGCTTTATGTGGCTTAACTTTACACCGGACGTACGCCTTACGTAAACGGCGTAGATTACTGCGACGGGCGTAAGTACGTTCGTGAATCGGCATATCTCGCTCATTTACATATTCAGCGCGTAAAACAATGGAAGCGCCCCTTGCGGCCAGCGTAAATATGCGCCCAAGATACGATGGCGTAGGAGACTTACGTCGGTCGGATGGAGCCAAAATTCAGGCGTATCTTATTTCAAGAATCAGGCGCAGAGATACGACGGCGCATCCGTGCACTTACGCGGCGTATCAGAAGATACGTCGGCGTAAGTGCTTTCTGAATTCGGCCCAAAGTGTTCTGAGAAAATACCACACTATGGCCACTAGATGGAGCAGATCATTTTTTTTTTCTATGATCATAAGCTCCATGTAGCAGCCATAATGCAGTATTTTCCTGATTCGCTATTTACTATGAATGATTAATATTCGACCTAGAGAGAATATAGTAAAAATCAAGTTTTCCCCCATTCTTCTAGAACAAATGTACATGCAGATTTGAAGCAGGCAAATTGTTTATTGTTTATTAAAGCAGCCCTATGTTCGAACATGCGAACACAGTTAAAGTCTATGGGACATGAACATGAAAAATCAAAAGTGCTCATTTTAAAGGCTAATATGCAAGTTATTGTCATAAAAAGTTTTTGGGGACCCGGGTCCTGCCCCAGGGGACATGTATCAATGCAAAAGAAAAGTTTTAAAAATTGCATTTTTTTTCGGGAGCAGTGATTTTAATAAGTAAAATATTCCTTTAAATTTCATACCTGGGGGGTGTCTATAGTATGCTTTAAAGGAGTGCATTTTCCCGTGTTTAGAAAAGTCCCTGCACAAAATTACATTTCTAAAGAAAAAAAAGTAATTTAAAACTGCTCGCGACTATAATGAATTATCGTGTCCCGGCAATACAGATAAAAGTCATTGAAAAAAAAATGCGTGGTGGTCCCCCAAATTCCATATTAAGGGGAACCCTGCACCAAATTAAAAAAAAGGGGTAGGGGTCCCCCTCAAAATCCATACCAGACCCTTCATGGATTTTAAGGGGAACCCGTGCCCATTTTTTAAAAAAAAGGGTGTGAGGTTCCCCACAAAAATCCATACCAGACCCTTATCCAAGCACGCAACCTGCAAGGCGAAAGGAAAAGAGGGGGACAGAGCACCCCCTCCTGAACCGTACCAGCCCACATGCCCTCAACATGGGGAGGATGTCCCCATGTTGATGGGGACAAGGGCCCCATTCCCACAACCCTTGCCCGATGGGTGGTCAGGGGGGCTTATCAGAATCTGGAAGCCCCCTTTAACAAAGGGGACCCCCACAGGACCCCCACCCGCCCATGTGAATTTGTAAGGGGTACATTGTAAAAACCACAGTACACAGCTTGGGACAAGTCAATTATAAAAAAAAAGAAAAAAAACTATTCCAGTGATGTAATCCAGTCTCGATCTCCAGGAATGTAAATCCATTCTCGATCCCCAGCGAGGATACGACGCGACACGACATGCCTCCACATGAGGCAGCCACCGAATGACACGCTCCAGCCTGACAGCTCTTATATAGAGGGTGGGGCCACCAGTCAGTGCGCGGGAGACCCTGTCCCCCTCTGACGCAACGGGGAAAGGTTGGGGTTACCCAGTGACACGTACCGTTATTTGCAAAAAAATCATAGAAACTAAAACAAAGTGTTTTTTTTTTTTATTATTTCACTCTTTTTTCACTTATGTCAAAAAAAAACCAATGGTGATTAAATACCACTGAAAGAAAGCTATATTTATGTGAAAGAAAGTATAAAAATGTTGTTTGGGTACAGTGTTGCATGACTGAGTAATTGCCATTCAAAGTGTGAGAGCGCTGAAAGCTGAAAATTGGTCTGGGCAGGAAGGGTGTATAAGTGCCCTGTTTTGAAATGGTTAAAGCGTGATTCCACCCGCAATTTTTTTTTTTAAAGTCAGTGTAGCTGCTGACTTTTTATAAGGACACTTACCTGTCCTAGGTGCCCGTGATGATGGTCCCCCGACGGCAATCGCTCGGTCCTGGAGCCTCCATCCTGACTGAGGGAAACAGGCAGTGAAGCCACTACCCATTTCCTACTGTGCATGCGCGACTCGCACGGCGCTTTGTGAATGGGTGGCTGCCTCCTGGGATACACACAGTTCCCAGAAGGCAGCGCACCCCATTCACCAGAAGACCCAGCGACGGAGGACGAAGAAGAGGACTGCGTGGAGGAAGAGGCAGAACAGCTACTTCCGCATAGCAACAGCCCCTTCTGGTGAGTATAAAAAAAAAAAAAAAAAAAAATCTGATTTTCTGGTAAAAAAAAATGGGTGGAACTCCACTTTAACCCCCTGAGCGGTAATCCCGAGTCTGGTTTGGGGTGGAATTTCAGGACCAAAAGCGGTAAATCTGAGCCAGACTCGGCACCGCCTCGCAGTGTCCACAGGCACAAGTTACTTACCTTGTCCCTGGATCCTGTGATGCCTCCCCGCTGTGTGATAGAGCAGTGTCCTCATCGCTCGATTCACAATGCTGAGTGCCGCCGAGCTCCGTTCCCTGCACGTTATGGCGCACGGAGGCGGAGATCGGCGCCAAATTTATAAAAGTAAATAAACTCAATACATACAGTATACTGTAATCTTATAGATTACAGTACTGTTTGAAAAAGATACACACCCCCTTTGTCCCTAGTGGTCTGCGCAGTGTCCTACATGCACTTTTATATAATAAAAACTGTTCTTTCTGCCTGGAAACTGGAGATTGTCCATAGCAACCAAAGTGTCCCTTTATGTCAAAAGTGGTTTTATGTCAAAAGTGGTTTTAGACCGGCTAAAAAACAGCGATAATAAATTAGAATCACTTGCAGAATTGAGCGATAGTGATTTGTGGGAAAATTCATCATCAAAAAATTAAAAGTAATAATTTTTATTATTATTATAGTATTTGTTATAATTATTTATATGTATTTATTATATTATAATTTATGATTTTGTGTTTCAAATTGTATTATACCCGGGATGTCTACTAGACTCGTGTTTGAACAGATTTAAGTGAGTTATTACTAAGAATTGCAGGCCTACAGTATAAAACGCCAAATTTCCATGCAAAATAATGGTACCGCTTTCAGCACCTAAAATCTGAAATAATCATACCGCCAGGGAGGTTAACCACTTGCCTTCGCCGCACCGTCGAAATACGTCCACAAGGTGGCTCTCCTAGGCGAGAGCACGTAATATGACATCCTGCCTATAAGCCGCCACTAGGGGCGCACGCTCGCCCCCGACTCCCGTGCGTGTGCCCGGCGGGCGCGATCGCCGCCGGGCACACGCGATCGCTCGGTACAGAGCGGGGAACGGGAGCTGTGTGTGTAAACACACAGCTCTCGTTCCTGTCAGCAGGGGAAATGCTGATTTTCTGTTCATACAATGTATGAACCGAGGATCAGTGTTTCCCCTAGTGAGGCCACCCCCCCCCCACAGTAAGAACACACCCAGGCATACTTAACCCCTTCCCCGCCCCCTAGTGTTAACCCCTTCACTGCCAGTGGCATTTTTATAGTAATCTAATGCATTTTTATAGCACTGATCGCTATAAAAATGCCAATGGTCCCAAAAATGTGTCAAAAATGTCCGAAGTGTCCGCCATAATGTCGCAATACCGAAAAAAAAATCGCTGATCGCCGCCATTACTAGTAAAAAAAAATATTAATAAAAATGCCATAAAAATACCCCCTATTTTGTAAACGCTATAACTTTTGCGCAAACCAATCAATAAACGCTTATTGCGATTTTTTTTTACGAAAAATATGTAGAAGAATACGTATCGGCCTAAACTGATGAAAAAAAATGTTTTTATATATATTTTTGGGGGATATTTATTACAGCAAAAAGTAAAAAATATTCATTTTTTTCAAAATTGTCGTTCTATTTTTGTTTATAGCGCAAAAAATAAAAAACGCAGAGGTGATCAAATACCACCAAAAGAAAGCTCTATTTGTGGGAAAAAAAGGACGCCAATTTTGTTTGGGAGCCACGTCGCACGACCGCGCAATTGTCTGTTAAAGCGACGCAGTCCCGAATCGCAAAAAGTACTCTGGTCTTTGGGCAGCAATATGGTCTGGGGGGTAAGTGGTTAAAGATAGTGTTTGTAAAACTGTAAAAACAAGGTAATCATAATGAACAAATAGGCTTTTCTTTAAAAAAAATGAAGGTAATGAGCTGTAATTCTAGAATACAAGGTGACATTATTTATTGAATTATATCTTTAAAGATTTTTACATCACTGTTTAACTACTTGCCGACCAGCCGGTGGCAGGTCAACTCCCCTGTGCGAGAGCCCGTAGCTCTATGTTGGCTCACGAAGCTGCCATTAGGGGCGCGTGCATGCCACCGGAGGTGCGCGCCCCCCGCTCGTCCCTGACTCCCGTGCACGTGCCTGGCGGCGCGATCGCCACCAGACACCCGCGATTGCTCGTTACAGAGCGAGGCCAGGGAGCTGTGTGTGTAAACACACAGCTCCCGGTCCTGTCAGGGGAGAAATGACTGACCGTCTGTTCATAGAATGTATGAACAGCGATCAGTCATTTCCCCCTAGTGAGGCCACCCCCTCTACAGTTAGAACACACCCAGGGAACATACTTAACCCCTTCCCCGCCCCCTAGTGTTAACCCCTTCCCTGCCAGTGGCATTTTTATAGTAATCCAATGCATTTTTATAGCACTGATCGCTATAAAAATGCCAATGGTCCCAAAAATGGGTCAAAAGTGTCCAAAGTGTCCGCCTTAATGTGGCAGTACCGAAAAAAAACGCTGATCGCCGCCATTACTAGTAAAAAAAAAATATTAATAAAAATGCCATAAAACTACCCACTATTTTGTAAACGCTATAACTTTTGCGTAAACCAATCAATAAACGTTTATTGCGATTTTTTTTTACGAAAAATATGTAGAAGAATATGTATCGGCCTAAACTGAGGAAAATTATTTTTTTTTATATATTTTGGGGATATTTATTATAGCAAAAAATAAAAAATATAATTTTTTTTTTAAATTGTCGCTCTATTTTTGTTTATAGCGCAAAAACTAAAAACCCCAGAGGTGATCAAATACCATCAAAAGAAAGCTCTATTTGTGGGGAAAAAAGGACGCCAATTTTGTTTGGGAGCCACGTCGCACGACGAATCGCAAAAAGTGCTCTGGTCTTTGACCAGCAATATGGTCCGGGGGATAAGTGGTTAAAGAAACATTTGGATCATACATTTGGAATATTAAATTTTTTCCATCATATAAGAAATAGGCATATGTATCTTCCAGTGTTTATTAAATACATGTTAAAAACGAACAATAAGTTTTACTCTACAAGCAAATTATTGTAAAGATGTAATTTACTGCAATATGAACATGCATTAAGTTCCAGAACTAATATTTCATCTTCAATATTTGTCAACCTAAGCAAAAATCTAAAAACGGTAGGGCAGTAGTGTGTCTGACCTAACAGATCTGTTATGTCTACATTAACCAAAGAGAATGTCTGGCTTTTGTATCTGTTTGCGCATATCCCGTTAAAGGAAGTGTTGCAATGTAATTACATTAGTAAGTGAAAATCCATGTTTTAAGAGGATGAAAATGGAGTGAAAGTTAAATTCCCAAATGGTGCAGTTCATTATTTATAGGGCGTTAATGTAACCTGGTAATGACCACAATGCCAAGCAATGTCTCAAAGATATTACATCATCGGCTGACAATTAAACCATTAAAAATAATTTTTATTGGATTTTGTCTTTAAGATGTTTTATGATTGAAAGTGATTATTATCATAGGTGTCATTATCATCTAATTAGAACTGTTGTATTTAAGAAATGCTGGAAATGACCAAAGATTAAAGTGTTTGTTACCTATGCTGTGTAATTTGGACCCTGTATAACCTGAAATACCTGGCTGATCCTGCCTGGTTCTGCCCTCACCCTGTAAACTGACCACAGTTTATCATGTCTGCTACGCCCTGACACCATGGTCAGTTTATATGCCTCCGTCATCCTCAATTCTCCTGTCCTCCTCTGTCCTCCCCCCCCCCCCCCCGTCTGTCTGCTCTGTGTCAGTGCCCGCCCCCTCCCCTCCTGCTGCACAAATTACTATTAATATCCTATATAATCCTGTTTGTTTCCTAGGTACTCTTTTCTCTGTGTTTTATAGGAAAAATGCCAGCTATACCTGATTTTAGAACATCTCTCTGCGCTCACATGACCGCCCAGCTCTCTCCTCCTTTCCTGCAGCTGTCAGACAGGGAGAGGAGAGAGCCCACCGGTCACGTAAGCGATTAGTGGCACTCTGAAATCAGGTAAAGACAGAATTTTTTTTATAAAATACAGAGACAGGGGCACCTTTCTTTAGGAAACACACAGGATTATATGTGGTTGTCACAGTGGGTTAACAACCACTGTTTTTTAAACAATCACAATTTTTTTTTGTTTAAGAAAATACTCTTTTTATATTTGTTTTTGTCCTTTTTTTTTACATCTTAGGCCCCTTACACACGGTCGGACAAAACTGATGAGAATGGACCGAGGTTCAGTTTCATCGGTCCAAACCGACCGTGTGTGTAGCCCATCGGTCTGTTTTCCTTCGGTCCAAAATTTTAAAACATGCTTCAAAACCGAACCGATGGACCACTGCCCGATCGGTCCAAATTGATGGTTAGTACAGAAAAGCATCGGTTCAAAACCCACGCATGCTCAGAATCAAGTCAACGCATACTTGGAAGCATTGAACTTTGTTTTATTCAGCACGTCGTGTGTTTGACGTCACCGCGTTCTGACCCGATCGGTTTTTGGAATGATGGTGTGTACGCACATCAGACCATCAGGCCACTTCAGCGGTGAACCGATGAAAGCGGTCCGTCGGACCATTCTCATCGGTTATTATCTGACCGTGTGTACAAGGCCTAAGTGTTGCTGATCATCTACAGCATTGTTTCATCCACTTCTTGTGCACATGCATGCACTTAAAGCGTATCTAAACCTGTGATGGAACACCTGGCACCCAGCTGGGGTGCCTCCATCAAAATACAGCTTCCTCCAGTGTGGAACATGGTACCAGGTAAAATACGGGAATATTGCAACCAAGATCTAGACAACACTAGCATAGGTGCAAACTGAAACTAGAAATTACTTTATTATAAATTCACACAGAATATATACCATGCAAAATCAGGTAGGAGCTTGATCACATTATCCTAGACAATTTTCACATCTAAGGAACAGCCTACATAAACATACACAGTACACTAATTAACAACAAGCCCTGATTAGTCAGGGGGTGCCCAGACAATCCGGCAATAAGCCAACAACCCTGGATACACAAAGTACATTATCATAAGCACATTATCATAAGCATAAACACATAAACATTCAACAGTGGTTGTATAACAGGGTAAAGTAGATACAATGCTAATCCCATCATGTAGGAACCTCCAAGAAGATTAGCCAACAGACAGAAACAATAAATGACTAAGTTAACAATGGGAATTCACACCTAGCAGAGTGAGTGAGTGAGTGAGTGAATAACTTGTATAGCGCTACACATGCAAACTAAATCACCTCAAGGCGCTTGTTCCATCCGTTGTCTTCCTTATCCTTCAAAAGAGGTAGGTCTTACGTTTTTTCCTGAAGGCCCAATGGTTTTCTTCCATGCGGATGTCCGTTGGTAGAGCGTTGCATAGCCGTGGTCCTTGGACTGCAAATCTTCGTTCTCCCTTCGAATTGTAGTGGGACTTGGGGATGTAGAGAAGGTTTTGGTTAGACGATTGGAGAGTGCGATTGGGGGTGAATGAATGAATGAATGAAAAACTTATATAGCACGGCACATGCGAACTGAATCGCCTCTGGGCGCTAGTTGTTCGTGTCTCAAGACATCAGAAGAGCAGGGGTGTAGTGTTTTATTTTATCACATAATTATCGAGGAGCCTTTCCTTGTGTGCATTTGTGGGTGAGGTAGAGGGTCTTGAATGTGACCCGATCCCTTACTGTTAGCCAATGAAGGGTCCTCAGGGATGAGGTGATGGATTCCCAGGGTTTCTTTCCTGTTACCAGCCTGGCTGCTGTGTTCTGGACGACTTGTAGGCGCGAGATCTGGTAGTCCTAAGTAGAGGGAGTTTGCGTAGTCGAGTCGAGAATTGATGATTGCTCTGACTACTACCACTGTATCCTTTTCCGGGATCAAGAGGATGAGTCTACGCAGTAGGCGAAGAAGGTAATGGGATCCGCTGACTACTGATCCTATTTGCGCATCCATCAACATCTCTGAGTCAAAGGTTACTCCAAGGCTTTTGACCTTGGTACTTGGGGTGATGATCTGTCCAAGGATGGTGGGTGGTGTCCATGAGGTCCTATCTTTGGTCTTTCGGTTTGCTTTGAGGAGAAGAAGTTCTGTTTTGGATCCGTTGAGTTTGAGGGAGCTCTCAGTCATCCACTCATCGATCAATGCCAGGCATTTTTCTAATCCGTGATATCAGTCATTTTTTCCAGTGATCTGAAAGTAAAGCTGAGTGTCATCCGCATAAATGTGGTAGCACAAATCCTGCTCACTGATGATTTTGAGGAGAGGGCGGAGGTAGATGTTGAAGAGCACGGGTGACAGGGGTGATCCTTGAGGGACTCCGCAAGAAATGGTGTGCATTTCTGAGGTGAAAACTCCTAGTTTCACTGTTTGGGAACGATTTCCTAGGAAGGAAGTGAACCAGGGTAGATCTGAGTCTGTAACTCCAGCTACTTCTTTGAGACGAATGATTAGAGTTTTGTGATCTACTGTGTCGAATGGTGCACTCAGGTCCAGTAGCACCAGAAGGCATGATCCTCCATCATCTGCTGCTTTGAGTGCATCATTCCATATTTTGAGCAGTGCCGTTTCTGTGCCATGGCCTGGGCGGAAGCCTGATTGTAGTGGGTCGAGGAGTTTGTGAGTGTCCAATTGAAGTTGTAGCTGCTGTACTACTGCTTTCTCCATGATTTTGGAGAAGGTGTTCAGGCTTGTTATTGGTCTGCGGTGGTTTGGGTCTTTAGGGTCAAGATTGTTTTTTTTTAGGGGGGGTTTGATTATCCCTTGTTTAAAGGAGATCTGAACAATACCTTCTTTAAAAGATTTATTTACAAAATGTGTTATGGTGGGTGCCAAAATATCGATACATTCTTTCAGTAGTTTTGTGGAAATGATGTCACCTGGTGATGTGTTGTCTTCTGATGATATTTTTGGTGATGTCGACGGTGATTGGGACCAGCGAGAAATTTGTCGATTGTAGAATATTTGTATTGTTTTCCTCTTCTTGCTTTAACTAACTAGGGGTTGTTGTTTTTTTTCTGTTAAATTATTTCCTGAATGTTTTTAATTTTGTTGATAAAGAAACCCGATAATTCTTGAGTGTTGTTTGCTGGCGGCTCTAGTTCATAGTCTGAGCGACTAATTTGAAGAGTTCACAGGGTCGGTTTAGGGCTTTTGAGATGTGTAGGGGGTGCACAATGTGGAAATGATACCATAGGAACAAGACATCTTAGTAAACAGATTTTAGTAGAAAATCCCAGCATCAGGTTGTTTTGAGCTGATTGTATTAACTTCTGCTCTGAGTCTCAGGCCTCCTACACTCAGGCCTCGTACACACGACCGAGAAACTCGACGGGCGAAACACATCGTTTGCTCGTCGAGTTCCTTGTGAAGCCGTCGAGGAAATCGACAAGCCAATTTTCTCCATTTCCGTCAAGGAAAGAGAGAACATGCTCTCTTTTTGACTCGAAAGTTTCCTCGACGAAAATGTACACACGACCGGTTATCCTCGGCAAAAAAATATCTCCCAGCAAGTTTCTTGCTGGCTTTTGCCGAGAAACTCGGTCGTGTGTACGAGGCCTCACAGTCTAAAGCAGTTGTTGCTGGTTTGGACACAAAGGCTCCAAATCGGTATCCATGTCCTAGGTTCCCGGAGTCTGTGTTTCTGGGAGACATTGATCCAAATCTGAATACTAAGCAAGACCACTTTGAGGGTCCCCCAGCCACACACCTCCTAATAATAAAGTCCCCTCAAAAGCCAGGATCTTTAGTCATTAGGCAAGTTGCTACCCTGCAGTCCCCACCAAAAGCCCCTGTCCTGGTTAGGTCTGTCACATTTCTCCCCCATAAAAAGTAGACTAACCAAGTCCCAGACATTCACCTGGTCTGGACATGCGTTAGTCAGGCAGAGTGAACCCAGATAGTCAGTCCACAGGATTTACATTCTTGGCTGCAGGGAATAGTTATTGTCAGTAGGTGTAGGGCAGAGGTGTGGACCCTCTGTCTGACTGTCAGCACTTCACCTGGGAGGTCTTTACATTCTCGGGCTCGATCTGCAGCTGGGGAGAGGGGCTGACTGCCCTACCTCCCTCGAGCCCTGAAGCCACATGAGATAAATTATTAGCTTTTACAAACCCTTTAACAAATTTAGATGCACTTGACTAACACATTAAAGGCAAACTCCAGCTAACACTTTCTAAGCGGTTACAGCAACAGTGTTTTTTTTTCCCCTTTGGAATAAAGGTTTTACACAAATGAATAAAAGCTAACCATTGTAAGCACCCCAGTCAGCTGCTTGTATTTTACGTAAATCGGATACCGATCTTCAGTGTATCTTTATACCACCACACAGGTGCGATACAACTGGTGGACAGTGACGGGCCCCCCTCAACAGGTAGATGACGTGTGAGCCCCGGTCCCACTGAAGACTTCAGGAGTGGTAAGATGGACCAGACTAGATCACAAAAGGACATGGCACATTGAACCTTACAGGCTCTGCGCAAAGTAAACCTCAAAATCTGAGTGGCCACTCACAGGCAATTTTGCCTTAAAGAGACAATGTCTCCACAGTAGTTGTTTGGTCCATATATGCTCTTGGTTATATGTCCTCACTCTAGTCATCCCCTGCATACATCCTGGAAAAGCATATCTAGAGACACAAACCCTACATATGTTACTGTACTGCTTACTCTGATTATTCTACATCAAGGACATCTTTTCGCAGCAGTGATCCAGGCATCTGTAGCGCATCGATATGCGCAGGCTATAACCCTATTATGTACATGCACTAATTACATCATATTTATTACACCACTATCTCCCTCATCCATTTCCCACGCGGGGACACATATGTTACATTGTTCCCATTTATTATTATTATCATTTTTTCTATTTGATTATATTTGAATGATTACGGCAATTTCCATTGGGAACAGCAACATATGTGGATGTATGGCGCCCGGACTGTCTTGTATATTTGTTTCATGTTTGTAATTGTTCTTTTTGTGTTATTTGTTATTTGCACCTAGTACGCAGTTACTGGTGCTTCCTGTCTGTACATTGAAACCAAGGACCTTGGTAACACTTGCATTAGCACTCTGCTGCTATTTTTTTCCATGTAGTAATATATTTATAATAAACTATTTTTCACCATTTCTATGCGGATAAGTGTTGTCCAATAGTAGCCCCTTTTATCTTGGTGGGATCCTTCTTCTTAAGACTCCCACTAGATAGTATCCAGTTCTCTTGTGTTCATTATTGGCTATGGTAGAGACCCCATACATGAGGAGTGACCTCCTATTCCAAGCTATTACTACAATTTAGCAGCTACCACATATGGGTGTGTTCTTCTTTTTCTGTTTTTGTATTTTCAGTCCAAAGCCTGAGTGACAACAAAGGGAATGCCCTCCCAAAACCTATATCCATGATCAGCAGTAGGGATGAGCTTCGTTTTCGAGTTGAACGTATGTTCGACTCGAACATCGTATGTTCATTCGTTCATCGAAATACGAACAAAACGGGTCGGTCGCGCCAAATTCGAGTGACACGCCACGGCCCATAATTCACTGCGGCATTGCGCACTGATGATTGGCCAAGCATGCACTATGACCCGCATGCTTGGCCAATTACAGCGCCGTCAGTACAGAGAGCCGTACTTGGCCAAAGCCAGGGTGGCTTTGGCCAATTATGGCTCAGGGCTTTAGTACACACCCCACACTATAAAAGGCCGCCTGCAGGGCGGCCTTGTGTAGTGTGTTGCAGCGCTGGTTAGATATCAGTCACAGAGAGAGACAGAGTCTTTTTTTTCTAGCTAGATAGAGCAGGCAGGCTAGTCAGTTAAATTTACAGTGTGTAGAGGATATATATACATCCCAGGTGTTGTACATATATTTATACACTGTATAGTTTAGCTAGATCAGTTCTTCCTAATTTGTCAGGCAGTTGATTGTGCTGAAATAACAGGCGCAGTTTATCTGTGTACAACTCTGCGCTTTAGGATAAACACACTCAAATTGTCCAACATCAATCACCCATTACCATAAATAAATAAATAAAAAAAAAATAAAAGCTGCTGCTAAAAATATAGTCCAAATGAAAGTAAGGCAGAAATGAAAATGACTCCCAATGAGTCTAATACAGTCCTGCAGCAGCGCTGCAAACTCTACGTTTGTTATGATCCTATGCAGTGTAGAGGTAGAAAAGATGTGCTCCAATCACCAGTAGCTTCCTGGTTCCCTCCTCGTGGAGCGCAAACGTCACTTCCGGTTTGTTGTGTGTCGAGAGTCACGCCCTGACGCGTTTCGTCACTTCCGGACTTCAACTGAGGGCGCCCTCAGTTGAAGTCCGGAAGTGACGAAACGCGTCAGGGCGTGACTCTCGACACACAACAAACCGGAAGTGACGTTTGCGCTCCACAAGGAGGGAACTCGGAAGCCGCCGCAAGGAAACGAGCCAGAGCGGTCCTCAGGGTCATCAAATCGTGAGGCAAACGTTTATATTTACATGCCTGTTTATTTCATCTATGTGGTATGCATATTATAGAAGGGGAATGTACATTTGGGGAAAGTTTTTTCAATAAATGATCCAAACGGTACTACTCTATATGAGTTTTTTCTCCCTCATACATGCTGAATAACATTATGATGAAAGTCTGACGGTTACTAAAACGAGGTGGATTACATGCTGTTTTTTATCAGTCATCTGGTAAGTGCATCCCCTGAAGGGGTTTCCTATCCCCCACGTGGTGAACAACTACTGGTGATTGGAGCACATCTTTTCTACCTCTACACTGCATAGGATCATAACAAACGTAGAGTTTGCAGCGCTGCTGCAGGACTGTATTAGACTCATTGGGAGTCATTTTCATTTCTGCCTTACTTTCAGTTGATTGTGCTAGCTGCAGTGTTCTCACGTGTTGTATTGCCCGTGTGCTCTTTAGTTTGCACCTAAAGCTACTTGGTGTGTACTTCACTTGCGCTGTGTAGTTTGCATTTAAAGTTACTAGGTGGGTCCTGCATGTGTGCTCTTTAGTTTTCACCTAAACCTACTTAGTGTTTACTGCACTTGTGCTCTATAGTTTGCACCTAAACCTACTTGGGGTTTACTGCACTTGTGCTCTATAGTTTGCACCTAAACCTACTTGGGGTTTGCTGCACGTGTGCTCTATAGTTTGCACCTAAAGATTCAGGAGCAGTGATTTTAATGATGCTTAAATGAAAAAAATAAAAATAAATGAAAAATTTCTTTAAATATTTTACCTGCTGGGTGTCTATAGTATGCCTGTGAAAACGTCTTTGAGAACCCAGGTCTTGCCTGAGGGAACATGTATCAATGGAAAAAAAGTTTTAAAAACGGTCGTTTTTTCAGGAGTCCTGAAAAAAACAACCGTTTTTAAAACTTTTTTTCCATTGATACATGTTCCCTGGGGCAAGACCCGGGTTCTCAAAGACATTTTCACAGGCATACTATAGACACCCAGCAGGTACAATATTTAAAGGAATTTTAAATTTTTTTTTTTCATTTAGGCATCATTAAAATCACTGCTCCTGAAAAAACTTCAGTTTTTAAAACTTTTTTTCCATTGATACATGTTCCCTGGGGCAAAACCCGGGTTCTCAAAGACGTTTTACGACAATAACTTGCATATTAGGCTTTAAAATTAGCACTTTTAAATTTGAACGTTCGAGTCCCATAGACGTCAATGGGGTTCTAAATGTTCGCGCGAACGTTCGGTCCGTTCGAAGGTTCTGGTGCGAACCGAACGGGGGGGTGTTCGGCTCATCCCTAATCATAAGGTATAATTTTTTTTAAAGCTGAAAATTAAAAAAAAAATAGTTTTCAAAATTGAACTTTAACATGTTGATGAAAGTATATGAGATTTTTTCTATAGGGTTTACATCCATTAAAAAAATAAAATAAAAGTAGTCCTATTTAACAATATAAATAATGTAAAAGTCTATTTTGGACTTTTGTCTCTCAAAATCAGCTGGAAATTTTCATCTACACTTTTAGAACTTTACCTAAAAATATTTTCATGGATATGGCTTGAATTCTAAAAAAGATGTTGTTTACTTGAGTGTAAATGACCTAACTATTTACAGGCTAAAAAAATCATGTTGTGGGGTTTAGCCAGTAATGCATGCCTCTTGTGCCTGAACCTTAATCGTATCTTTACTCTAAATTATTGTTTAATGTGGGCCACTAAATTAAAAAGTTAGCTTAAAACTATATATAGGTGGGAGAGGAATTAGAAAGAAGGCTAAATGTAGATAGTGTAATGTATTGACAGATTCTTTAAAAACGAAGATACATAAATTCTCACACTCTGAACTCTTACTTCAGACAGACTATTACTCTGTATGATCACATGCTGGTACATTAGCACTGTATCAGATGACCTTGCCTCCCAGCAGGCTGTAAACACAGTCTGGCCCTGGATAAGTCAGGCCAGTGTGAAGCAGGTCAAGTGAATGTCTGAGCTTTTTACACTTATTTATTTGATAGTGAGTGCCGGAGAAATTCCCTGTCATATTATTTCTTACATATATATATATATATATATATATATATATATATATATATATATATATATATATATATATATATATATATATATATATATATATATATATATATATATATATATCATATGGCCACAGAGCAAATACACACAATAAGATCTTAGCAATATTGAACATGTGTATATAGCACTACATGGATTATGAAGTAATAACTCCTCACTTTCTGAATAGCTGAAAAACCCTCTGTAATTTGTATACTTGTTAAAGCCCTTCTCTGGGCAAAGAAAAACCCTTCTACCTATTCTCTTCCCATCTATTTACAATTTTTTAAAAAGCTAACCAAAGGCCTTTTTTCTTATTTGGCTTTACCATCATATGTCATTTGATGGTGCCTCTTCTAGTGGAGACCAGTGATCCTATAGTGCAAACTCCCCGCACCACTGGGGTATTGTAATGGACAGCCAATAGGAAGTGATCAGGTTACCAGGCAGAAAAATGGAGACCCGGAAGAGGGTCCTTCTACTCTGCAAAATCCTCTGAAAGGAGACCAATTGTGTTTAGTGACCACAAATTTAGGTGAATATTTGAAGAATTTAGATTTAACTTTTTTGCAAAATTATCTGGAGGGGTGTCTTTATTCAGAGCTCTTACATATGGCTTAGGGCTTGTATACATGAGTTGCAGTTTGTATAGAGATGTAGGTACATAAAGCTTTTGGAAAGTATTTTTAAAGTAGTTAGGAAGCTTCCTGAAGCTGTTAAAAACCCAGGAGCAGTGATTTTAATAATGCTTAAAGTGAAACAATAACAGTGAAATATTCCTTTAAATTTCGTACCTGGGGGGTGTCTGTAGTATGCATGTAAAGTAGCGCATGTTTCCCATGTTTATAAAAGTCCCTGCAGCAAAATGAAATTTCTAAAGGAAAAAAAGTAATTTAAAATCGCGGCTATAATGAATTGCCGGGTCCCGACAAAATTGCTAATTTTAAAGGCTTATATGCAAGTTATTGTCATAAAAAGTGTGTGTGGACCTGGGTCCTGCCCCAGGGGACATGTATCAATGCAAAACAAAGTTTTAAAATTTGCAGTTTTTTTGGGAGCAGTGATTTTAATAATGCTGAAAGTGAAACAATAAAAGTGAAATACTCCTTAAAATTTCGTAGAAGAATGGGGACATCCCGCCCATACGATAACATTCTTGAGATGATAGCAGCACCTATCATCACGCAAACTTTACTCCATGCATTATTTCTAAAAACAGCCTGTGTTGTTCCCCCAAACTGTCAATCCCATTACCCCTATCTACATTCTCCAAATGTTATATGTTGTTTTTTTACAGGTAGATTGCAGAGCAATTTAAGTTTCTTTTGTCATCCGGAGGGGTGATCCTTCTCCCCCTGCCTCCCATGTTTGACCAAGCTGAGCAGTTGGGGTTAACCCCACCCCCAAGTATAGAGTAACGCAACAGCTATCGCATGTTAATTATTTGCTGTGAATGTTTTTCTCACCAAACTAACATGGCCTGGCGTGATATTATTCGCTTTGTAATCTCCAGCCGTTTCCCAATGTGATGTGTCCCAATAAGGTACAGCCTCTATCTGTGAACAAAATCCCCTAGGGACTCACATCAGAAGAAGAGTTTGGAGCAGAAGTTAATGGTCTCCAGTGGGTTTGGCTTGCCTTCCTTGTGCTCCATGCTCAGCACACCCGGGTCACCGAGACAGCCCCGGGCTGGAGGACTGAACAAAGTGCACAGTGCAGCACCCTGCCACAGCTGTAGCTTCTACTACACGGCCCGGCACCAGCACAATGCCACGCCCACCGCTGGAATAACAGCCTGCTATTGGACAGAGGCTGGTCGCTCTCAGCCTCCGTTCAATAGCAGGCTGTTATTCAAGCGGTACATTCTTGGATTTGATGCCATTTATATTGTTATTTATTAGCAGAGATATTTATTCTCATTCACTGATGTTTTTATGTTTTTCATGTTTATCTTACACTTGATATAGCACTTCCTCCCTACCTTAGGTTTTATCCACTCTATTTTATTTTTACACTGCAGCATTACCTATTCACTTTATTTCACTTTGGGTTTGATATACCTTCAGTGCTGCAGCAGTAACCCTTCCCCCCCACCCTCTCCTTCCCCCTCCCTCCCCTATTTTTTTGGTAGCGCAGTAATACCTCACCCACATATATTAGGATGTATATTTGATTCCCAGAGTTTAACCAAGAACCTAAGCCCTATACACACAATCGGACCTTTGTCTGACCAAAATCACATCGGAATTCCGACAGAACTCCATCTGAGTGAAATAGAACATGTTCTCTATCGAATTTCCAATGGGGCATATGCACGGTCGTAATTTCCGATGGAAAAAGTCCGTCTGACTTTTTCCATTGGAAATTCTGATGTGTACGGGGCTTAAGAGGTACCTTTGCTCAGGTAAAGTCCCACCCCATTAAACATATATGCATTTTCCTCCTGATGACATCAAACACGATAATGTAGTTCAAAGTACAGTACTAAATGCTATTGGGAGGAAACAGGCCATGAATATAACTAGTGTCTAGTATCAGTTGAAGCAAGTTTTTTTGTTTACTTGACTTAAACTTAAAGCTGCTCTAGAACCAACCACCATGAAGAATATTATTTGTCAGACTGAAACCTAAAGCTGCTCAACAACCAACCAGCAAGAAGAATATTATTTGTGACTAATTATTATTATTATTATTATTATACAGGATTTATATAGCGCCAACAGTTTGCGCAGCGCTTTACATCAGGGGAGACAGTACAGTCACAATACAAATCAATACAGGAGGGCCCTGCTCGTTAGAGCTTACAATCTAGAAGGGAGGGTCGAGTGGAACAAAGGGTAGTAGCTGTGGGGGATGATCAGATGGACTCAAATGAAAATACAGTTGTTAGGTGTGGGAAGGGTAGGCTTCTCTGAAGAGGAGGGTTTTCAGGGATCCTCTAAAAGCTAATAGAGAAGGCGGATAGATTGGGGTAAGGAGTTCCATAGGCTTGGAGAGGCTCTGGAAAAGTCCTGGAGACAAGCATGGGAGCAGGTGATGAGAGAGCTAGAGAGTAGGAGGTCTTGAGAAGAACGAAGAGAACGATTAGGTTGGTATTTAGAGACTAGGTCAGTTATGCAGCTGGGGGCAGAGTTGTGTATGGCTGTGTAGTTAATTGTTAGTAGTTTGAATTTAATTTGTTGGGTGAGCGGAAGCCAGTGGAGGGATTGACAGAGGGGAGTAGCAGAGACAGAGCGGTTGGTAAGGTGGATGAGTCTGGCAGCAGCATTCATGATGGACTGAAGGGGGTTTAGAGTATGCAGAGGTAAGCCAATGAGGAGGGAGTTGCAGTAATCAAGGCGAGAGATGACCAGGAAGTGAATTAAGAGCTTTGTGGTGTCATTGGTTTAGAAAGGGGCGTATTTTGGAGATGTTGCGAAGGTTGAGGCGGCAAGATTTGGACAGTGATTGAACATGAGGCTTAAAGGACAGTTCAGAGACCAGGACTACTCATAGGACCTTGACATGTGGGGATGGGCTGATAGTTGTGCCATCAATTTTGACAGAGAGATCAGGGAAGAGGAACGTGGGGGAGGGAAAATTATAAGTTCCGTTTTGGATAGATTGAGTTTGAGGAAGTGGTGCGACATCCAAAGTGATATATCTGATGGTATATTAGTGATACGTGAGGAAAATGAAGGAGTGAGTTGAGGGGTAGAGAAATAGATTTGAGTGTCATCAGCATAAAGGTGGTATTGGAAGCCGTGGGAGGCTATCACCTGATCCAGGGAGGGGGTGTAGATTGAAAATAGGAGAGGTCCAAGAACAGAACCTTGGGGGACCCCAACAGAGAATGGAAGAGGAGAGGAGGAAGTAGAGTTGTAAGTAACACCGAAGGTGCGGTTGGATAAGTAGGTAGAGAACCAACGAAGAGTACAGTCACAGAGACCAAAGGTGTGGAGTTTGAGGAGGAGTGGGTGATCAACCGTATTGAAGACGACAGAGAGGTCCAGGAGTAGGAGCACAGAATAGTGTCCCTTAGTTTTGGCCGTTAGTATATCGTTTGTTAGTTTTAGGAGAGCAGTTTCTGTGGGATGTTGAGGACGAAATCCAGACTGAAGGGGATCAAGAAGGTTATTATCGGCAAGGTGGACGCTCAGTCGGTTGTAGACTAGATGTTCAAGGAGTTTGGATAAAAAGGGGAGCAAGGAGATGGGGCGTAGGTTGTCAAGATTGGATGGGTCCAGTAAGGGCTTTTTAAGTATGGGGCTGACTAGTGCATGTTTCAAAGAGTTAGGGAAGATGCCAGAAGAGAGGGAGAGATTGAAATGTGGGTTAGAGAGTGTAGAATAGAGCCAGAGGGTGAATGTAGCATTTGTGAGGGAACAGGATCCAGTTGGAGGGCATGCTTTGGGTAGGCATGACATTCTATTCAAATGCACTGCAAAGCTCAGAGGCTGACATTTTTAATGTGTTCTTTCAAGTGTACAGACTACATTGCTGCTCAGTCATACCCTTTTTTTAGTCCACTCCACCACAACATTACTCAGAGGTGCCTTAGTCAGTCATCACCTAATTTGTCACATAACACCCACATCCAATTTAGCTGCCTAGAGGCAATAGCAACATTACAGAAATATTAAAATATATTCTTTGTTCTGCAATGTATCACCAGCCAGGTTCGTAGGAGCAGAAGGAGTAAGAGTATGGAGTTAAGAATTTGAAGTAAAAGTGAAATAAAAAGAAAGAGTATTTTTACTTGCACATAATTGGATGATGGAAGTTAGCAGAGCTACACCTCATTCACTAAGATAAGGGAACATTCCCTTGCAAAGAGACTAACATATTAGCCTTTAGTAAATCAACCCCACTGAGTTATTGAAGAATGGTTGAAAATTTCAAAGTGCATTCATATTCATACAGGCACTATCACAGGGGGCATAACAAGATAGAATCACATCCTAACATGTTGCTGATAACAAGTGCTTGAGAACCTGGTTGTTTCACACCATTATAAAGTGTAATGCTAGCAGGGATCACACGCTTTAACACATGCCTTATAAATTTTAAAGCTGACCGTACATGTAACAATCTGATTATAGCTCTACCAACAACTATGTAGTCCATGGCAACAAGAAAAACCTCCTGCGCAATAATGTGATATTCCTGTAAAAGGTATTGAGAATGACTCCACAACATTGAGATACAGCATCAGGCAGCAAGCCCCTCTTGGAATGGAGGATGTCCTGAAGCCACTACAAAGAACAAACAAAAGAAGGCACACCAGCCTAGTGCATTATCCCACATTGTTTTAATAAGAAAGTCATCCTAGATTGTCGAAACAGCAAACTTCAGAAAACAGGGGGACCTCACTGAAGTCCCTAACTGGCTGACATGTTTGGAAAGCAGTAGAGTCAGCTCTGAGGGAGAAGGCGTTGCCTTCGAAACACGTCAGCCAGTTAGGGACCCAAGCAAGGTTCCCTTATTTTCTGGAGTTTGCTGTTTCTGGAACTACAGGGCTACAGATGAGTAGCTCAATGAGCAATGTTTATTCATATGTTTGTGAATATAATCTATGATGACTTTCTTATTAAAATAACATGGGATAATATTAACACTAGGCTGTTGCACCCTCTTTTGTTTGTTCTTTGTATGTAGTCCAAGGGCGCGGCTAATTGGATACACATTAATTGTAGAGATTAGATAAGTACTCATTTTACATAGATTTACTAACATTAAGGGTAAGTATACAAAGATTGTATGGTCAGATTGTAATGTGGATGGTGACCCGAATCTTTTTAATTCAATTAAAATTGTACTTTTGTTAATCTGACAGGACTATTGAAGTACTCATACTCTACAAAGATTTTACAGTTAAATATTCACCAATTTTATAATGACAAGGTTTTTAAATCAGACCCCTGGTCTAGTATCACTTGCAGTGGGCTAATTTAAGCTAGGCCTACAACTTTATGTATTTTTTATGCATATATTCTAGTTGATATTTGACTACACATTTGTTATGATAAATGATAGAATATTTACAGCCAGCTTAGTAATTAAGGGCTCATGCACACACAGACTAGGTTGTCCACAGGCCACAGGAAAATTACACTTAGGTTTTACCACGATTTTGCCGCATTTTGTGGACAGCGATCAAAATGTTCCTATCCTGAATGCGATTTTTCCGCATTCAGGAGTGGGAGGTTAAACCTCCCCTAATTGCAGAATTTTCAAAACTTTTGTAAAAGCCTATGTGTGCATGAACACATAGACTTTCATGGAGTTGAGTTTAGGAGCTTTGGCAAAAAAATGCCAAAAGATCCTAAACTCAAATTTAGAAGCTGTAGTGTACATGAGCCCTTACTGTTGTCAGAAGAAAAATATATAACTATTTTTTGTTTTCCTTATTCTAGACCAACAATATAATAAGAGGAACTTGCTGTTATGTAACGTCTGTTATAATATCATTTCAAAATGGTAATACATTTCAGTGTCAGCTTAAAGCATGTCATGTAATGCCCCTTTCAACAATATTTCATGCAGTGTTCATTTATCAGGTATACATGGCATAGTAGGATGGTGTTTAAAAATTCCATTTGCCATACGCTGTTGCTGATCCCTGCACGCAATTTCCATTTGTCAGAGGATTTAGATCTCAGCTGTGTTTAGTTTTTAGGGCTTGAGAACAAGTCGACCCTATGGACAGACACCTCGTGATATAATTTGCGCAGAGTTAAAGGTTTGACTGCCCTCTATCAACCTCCATACAGACAACTCCTTTGAATACAGTAATGGAAGACAATATAAAAGGCATAAATCTCTCCTAACTTCAAGGTTTCCTGGAAACAGTGACTCCTTAAATGCGGTCTCAGGAAAATCTGGCAAGGTGACAAAAGCTTTTGGGCTATTAATTTACCTAACACTAGCCAAAAATAACCAAAGTCGATATGTGTCTCTTGATTTGTTTTGAAATCCATTCAAAACTGCAAAGAAGTTAAAAACATTAGAGATTTACAAACCTGAAATAAGAAAATGGATAAGGTAAGAATGGACCTATTCTTTATCTTATGCAAAAATGTTACCAACAATTGTACGTTTATGTGCAAAGCGGTACACCAAAGTTAGACACCTACAGCAAGCACAGTTCTTACATAGTTTGCATAGAGGGTCCTAATTATTTTCATTGCAAATATAACATTCACAATGATGTCACGTAAATAGATATTTGGTCAGTCATCGTACTAACAAATTGTATGTCCATTTTCCTGTTACAACAGTTAATGCCTATTGTACTCAGTAATCATCACTTATTAACAAACCTGGCACAAGTCTGTGTTAGGAAAATTGTGATAAGAGGTGTGGCCCTTTACTCATCTATGTTAACACAGAGCACTGGCGTTTAAGAAGCAGAATTTGCAAGAGAAATTTGTATTTTAACTGGTTTGCAGCAATTTAGTTTTTTGCAGATATGTTAAATCACATATTTTATGTGATTACTTAAAAGCTCCAAAATATTCAATATTATCTAAAAGCAGAGAACCTGTAAAATAAATTGGTGGCAATAGTAATTTTTATATCACAATATAATTGCGCTACTGGTTAACAAATCTATCTTAACACTTAAATTAGTTTTAGTGCACACAATAACAATATATTATCCAGTTTGGTATAATATAAAAGATGAGGTTTTGTCCAGTAATTAGATATGAATTATTTAAAAACAAAGAATGGGGCTATGGCCGTATTCTAAGGTCAATTAAATAAGTGTATATAAGTATTTAGTTATGACAGGTACTTATATAGCATCATCAATTTATGCAGCGTTTTTACATATTTATCATACAATCACATCAGTCTCTGCCCTCAAGGATCTTACAATCTAAGTTCCCTAATTCACTTTCATACATACACATACTAGGGCCAATTTAAACAGGAGCCAGTTAAGTTCAACAAAATGTTCTTATCGTCTTAAAACATATGTATTTTTATAAAATAAAGTTTAGAAGGATGTTTGTCAAAAAAAATGTCCAATGCATATCATACTGTACATAAATATAATACCAATACAGACCCAACTATCAGCTTATCAAATATATTAGAGGCCAGATCATTTTAATTAGTCAAACTCTATTTTTTTTTGATGGGACTGTAAAATGTTCTTTATCTATGCAGTTTATAACCATCAGTCACTTCAGGAAATTGAAAATCATGATTGTCCACAATATACAATTATGTGTTAATGGCATATAATAATAAATCACTTTTCAGTCCAATGAATCACCATTCACATACATTGCCACTTGCAATATATCTCCTCCTTTAATTCCCGGAGCTATACTGAAGCAATATTGCTGTAACATCCTGTCTATTTTTCTTACAGCTTTGAGAGGCCACATATACTGAAACAGTGCTAGGAGACAGTTACAGCATTTTATGATCTGTGCATAACTTCCTGGTGTCGTGGATTGGCATCCTGTAATCAGAATAATGTTATAATTGATAGTACATGGCTTGGTGAAATGCACGGTCTTGGTTCTCATATCCTTGGTGGCTCCTCACCTAGTGTGGGTTGTTAAATGTTCTTGATTGCTCACCACTATAGATTTGTTGGTTTTATTTAAAGTTGCAGGCCAAGTGATATATACATGTAAGCAGTCATTTATTTATTAGTGGTGTAATGAAAAGTGGTATATTATGATATGACAATAACACAAGGTTATTTATTGTAGACAATTGTCATCTGCAGTCTCCTGAAGAAGTGACTGGTCAAGAAAAACATAGAGCAAGAAAGGATTACAGTCCCAAGAAATATGACAGTTTGACTAATAAAAATGTAGCGGTCTCCAATATATTTGGGCAGGGTGATAATGCTGGAACTTTTGTTTGGTGTCGTTCCATTGAAATGTATGAAGACAACTGCCTGAACAAAACAGGCAAATTTCCACAATCATTGATGATATGGGGTTGCATGTCAGGTACGGGGGAGATGGCAGTCATTAAATCTTCAATAGATGCACATGTTTATAATTACATTTTAGACACTTATCTTATTCCATCAATTGAAAGGATGTTTGGTGATGATGATATCATTTTTCAGGAAGATAATGCATCTTGCCATAGGGCAAAAGCCGTGAAAACTTTCCTTCAAGAAAGACATATGTTGTCAATGGCATGGCCTGCAAATAGTCCGCACCTGAATCCAATTGATCTCTGGTGGAAATTAAAGAAAATGGTCCATGACAAGGCTGCAGAGGTGATCTGGCAACTGCAATAAGAGAAAGTTGGAGCCAGATTGATGAAGAATACTGTTTGTCGATAGTTAAATCCACGCCTCAGAAAATTCAAGCTGTTTCAAAAGCCAAAGGTGGTGCAACAAAGTACTAGTGATGTACTGTAGTGTTTTTTTTCCTGATTCCATATTTTCCTCAGAATTTAGTGATTCCATCGTTTTTTCCTCTGTTTGATCTGCAAAATTTACTACAGTTTTCTATATTTTAAATTTTTTTAAAGGAGAAGTTCAGCCTGAACTTTTTAGGCTGGGTTTCTCCTATGGGTCACAGGAGTGCAATTCTTTTTGCACTCCTGTGACTCGTTTTCAGCGGAGAGCAGTCTGAAGTCCGCTCCCTGCTGATGTAACCAGGATCAGTCGAGGCAGCCTGTCATCCCGACTTCCAATTCTGGATCCGGCAGCTGCCTCGATTGATGGCAGTCTCAGCGAGCCGCTGAGACAGTCTTTCCCTGCCCATCCACAGATCTGCGCTCCAGTGAGCATGGAGAAGCAGAGGGGAGAGACGCTGACTGACAGTCAGCAGCTTTTCTCTCGGGATGGAGTGAGAACCATGTTCGGTGGCTCGGTTCTCAGTGCAGAGACGGCGGGGGACAGATGCAGCATCAGTCTGATGCACCACCCACCAAGGTAAGCATGAATAAAAAATAAATTGAAAACCAATACTTCTCTTTTAAGTGTTTCTTAAAGCCAGAAGATTGGAATGTTAAGGCTTCTTTCATACTGAAAGCACCGTCCGTTAGCGGTAAAGCACTGCATGTTTTAGTGGCATTTTAGCGCTGTTTAAGCCAGGCTTTTTTACCACTTTTTGGTCACTAGCGGGGTGCTTTTAACCCCCAAAAAATTGCAATGGGCATAGGCCCGGATTCACAGAGTGGGCGCACATTACTCCCCCGTAGCACATATCAATGTACGCTACCCTGACGCAGCGCAGAGAGGCAAGCATGGAATTCAGAAAGCCAGTGCTCCCAAAGCTGCGTCGGCGTGGCGTAGGTTTCGAAGGCGCAGGCCGGCGTAGGTGGAAGTGAGCTTGCCCCATGCAAAGCCATGCAAATGAGGCGTGACCCCATGCAAATGATGGTTGGAAAGCCAGACAAGTACGTTTAACGAAATGCGCATGCGTCATGACGTGGAAGCATCCCTGTTCGCATGCTCACAACCACGTCGGAAAAAACTGCCTAAGATACGCCGGATCACTGCCTACGCCATGAACGTAATCTACGCCCATCCAGACACACGTCCAATGTAAAATACGCCAGCTTGGCTGGCTTGTGTTCCCTGATGCAGACCTTTTCATGTCTGCTGCTGAGTTACACCTCCTTTATGGGGCTTAACTTTACGCCGGACGTACAACTTACGCGCACCTCTCGTAGCCTGCGTCGGGCACGCGCAGGTTCATGAATCGCCGTATTTTCCTCATTTTCATATTTGAATGGCTAATCAATGGCAGCGCCACCATGCGTCCTGCGTAAATGTGCGCCTACCCTACGCCGGTGTAGGCAAGATATGTCGGCAAGCCTTTTTTTAGGCGCATCTCTGATTGTGGGTCCGGCGCACAGATACGATGGCGCAGATTTATACTTACGTTGGTGTATCTTGAGATACGTCGGCGCAAGTGTTTTGTCAATCCGGGCCATAGTGTTTTAGGAGCGTTAAATACAGCGCTCCTAACCTGCCCCAAAGATTCTGCTTGCAGGACTTTTTGTAACGTCCCACAAGTGCACTGCCCCAGTGTGAAACGACACACTGTAATGAATGGGGGGCGATTTTCAGGTGCTTAGCTAAAAATTTGGCCCTGGACTTCATCCAGACCGGCCCACTTTAATTTTGCACAAGAACAAGTGAAGTGGGAGGGTTAACTTCATGCAGGAACATAGCTACAGCCTCATTGGCTGGAATTTCAGAAACCGATATTGCTGCACAGCCATTGGCTGCCTTTCAGCAATGCAGCGGCACTGAGACTGAGCCAGGTTGCACACTATGAAGTGAGGTAATGGACAGTGCGGATGACAGGTCTCTCCCATACGAGCCAGCCAAACAAACCCACCCCCCTGGCCGGCCGGCCAACCCCGATGGCCACCCTAGCCCCCTCACCTACCAAAAGCCCCCACATCCATTGTTGTATATCATGAGAGGGTGAGAGAGAGAGGGAGTGAGAGAGAGATGGGAGGGAGATAGAGGGGGTTGAGGTAAAGGGGGTGAGGGGGTGGGGGAAAGAGAGAGGGGGTGAGTATGAGAGAGAGGGAGTGAGTGAAAGAGAGGGGGGTAAGTGAGAGGAGGGAGCTGAGAAACAGAGAGGGGGATGAGATACAGAGGGGGGTCTGAGAGACAGAGCGGGGCTGAGAGACACAGGGGGGTTGAGAGACAGAGGGGAGCTGAGAGACAGAGGGGGGCTGTGAGACAGGGGGCTGAGAGACAGAAGGGATGACTGAGAAACAGGGGACTAAGACACAGAGGGGAACTGAGAGAAAAAGGGGGGTGAAAGAGGGGGGCTGAGACAGACCACATAGCACTGTCCCTATCTGCAGTCCCTCCTCTGCTTCCCCCACCCCCAACCCCCACAGCCTCTGTGTGCGGGCAGGTTTGTGTAGGATGCCAGGTACCTCAGGGCTAGCAGCGGCAAAGCCGACTCTCCCTCTTGTCCGGGGGTTGCTCTTGCTGCTCTGCTCCTTGCAGTGGCTCTTTGGCAGCCTCAGTCTCCCGACTGTCCTCTTCCTCTGGGCCCCCAGTCAGCCTATCCGCCAGCCTGGGCCACACTGTTCTTGGAGCAGAGAGGAGGTGGAAAATAGAGGTTCTGGGAGCGTCGGGGTGGCCACGCTCGCTCCTGTACACCTCTTTGGTGGTCAGGGAGTTGGTGGAGCTCTTCTCCCTTCTGGGCTCTCACATCTAACTGCCCTTCTCGCTGGCCACCTACCCCAAATCCCCACCGCTGTTTGCTGCCACGCTCAAACTCTGCATAAATACCTGCACACTGAGCCATCGGCCCACCAGGAAACTCCCGGTAGTCCCAATGGCTAGTAAATGCCTTCCCCAGTGTGAAAGGGGTCTAAATGAAAATAGTTTTGAGACATGTCTGTGATTTTTTTTTTCTACACACATAAACAATTGAATAAACATTTTCCAAGAGTGGTGATTCCATACTTTTTGCCAGGGGTTGTAGATCTAGATATCAGTTGTTCTATGCCTGATTTTTAATTGTAATGTGATTCATTTAATGTAGAACAGTGGATTTAGAGGTATTTTTTTCATTTGTATTAATTTTACACTTTTTTTTATATTTTTTTATATATTGAATGTAACACATTTTATACATACATGCAACCCTATATCAACAATGGCCCGGATTCAGAAAGAATTGCGCTCTATTTGCGGAGGCGCAGGGCAACGATTTTGCCCTGCGCCCCCGCAAATATTTGGCGCTGCCCTCGATTCACGGATTCCGTAAATTGCGAGGGCGCGCCGGCAAAATTGCCCGGCGTAAGCGCGCGCAATGTAAATGAGGGGAATCATTTAAATTAGGCGCGCTCCCGCGCCGAGCGTAGAGCACATGCTCCGTCGGGAAACTTTCCCGACGTGCATTGCGGCAAATGACGTCTCAAGGACGTCATTTGCTTCAAAGTGAACATGAATGGCGTCCAGCGCCATTCATGATTCACTTACGCAAACAACGTAAAATTCGAACGTCGCGACGCGGGAACGCCGGGTATAGTTTAGCATTGGCTGCCCCTGCTATTAGAAGGGGCAGCCTTACGCTAAACACGCCGTACGGAAACGACGAAACTTGCGTACGCAGGGGGTGCGCAACATTGTAAATCGGCGTAAGTATGCAATTTGCATACTATACGCTGACCACAATGGGAACGCCCCCTAGCGGTCATCGGAAGAATGCAGCCTAAAATCTGCGTGGCATAAGAGCCTTATGCCACGCAGATTTTAGGCTGCAGTCGGCGTAACGAGTTCTCTGAATCAGGAGAACTCGTTACGCCGGCGCAAGTCAGCAATTGCGCTGCGTAACTATGGTTACGCAGGCGCAATTGCTTACTGAATCTGGGCCAATGATTGTGGAAATTTGCATGTTTTCTTCAGGCAGTCGTCTTCATACATTTCATTGGAACGCCACCAAACTAAAGTTACAGCTTGATCACCCAGCCCAGATTTGTGATTAATTACTAAATTTTACTTTTATCCAGTCATCCACAGTCTGTGATTGCTTTTCTTTAGCCAACTGTAACCTTGTTTTTTTCTATTTAGGTGTTATTGATGGTTTTCATTTTGCTTTTCTGTAAATCCCATTTCATTTAGGCAATGTCCTACAGCTCAGTCACAGACATTGACTCCAGTTTTGACCATTTGTTCCCCTTTTGTTTTCTTGTGCAATTTCTGTTTTCAAGACATATTGCTTTAAGTTTTCTATCTTGACGGCGACACTTTGATGTCTTCCTTGGTCTACCAGTATGCTTCCCTTTAGCAACCTTCCCATTTGATTTGTACTTGGTCCAGATTTTAGACACAGCTGTCTGGGAACAACCAACATATTTTTCAACATTCTATGATGATTTACCTTCTTTTTTTTTAACTTAACTTATTCCTATAACAAGGGTAATCAGCCTCTATGTGATAGCTTAGTGCAGGCAATATGTTATCTTTAGGGCGATCTAAGGGGTGTATACAACCTCTGTGTCACCTCTGCACTCTTGAAGTTGATCCAGCCCAGATATGAAAAATTTCATATAGAGGGAGCACATATTTTTTGTTATCCCACAATTACTTTTTGTTTGATGGAAGTTGGTATCTGCAGGGGTGTGGCACTTCTGTCTGGGCTACATTGTCTCTTACATTCTTCAGATACATAGATAGATGATGTCATATTCATTGTTGACCTTGACATGCACATAGCAGATTTAGTTCATTATTTGAATACTAACACCCATAATCGAAATGTCACTTTTGAAAGACACGTTAGTTATTTGAATTTAAATGTATTTATTTATTTTCATGTTCATTATGAAATTTGATCATGTTGTATGGAAAACCAGTCACCAATTGCTTCATTCTGGTAGTTGTCATCCACCAAATGGAGTTAGAGTGATTTCCAATGGGCTAGAGCTCCTTATTAGAAGGCTTTCATAAAAAAGCAAAAGACATGAAAGATAGATTTTATAATCGAGAGTACAGTAGGGAATTGGAACAGGCATATCATGAAATATGTTGTCGGCATATCATGCATATGTTGAAAGAAATATTAAGAGATCGTCATAGACACAGATCCCTGACATCACATAGCTTCATGTTAATCACACAATTTAGTGTATAATTAGAGAAACATTCTTATTCTAAGTGAATAAAAAGCAACACACTGTATACAATGCTTTAATAAATATTTAAAAATCCTGTGTTAGTTGATCCATTTTATAGCGCATCCATCATTTAACTTTTTTTCTAGCTGTTGCTCAAATTAGAACCATTCATAAAGTCTATGTATTGCTAATTTTCACTTTACCAGGACCACTATTTCATCAACAGGGTGCAATATACAGTATATCAGTGTACCATTCAAGAATAAGATGGCTAAACAATATTAAAGTGTATGATAATACAGAAAATCCTGGAATAAGTAACACACGAGAGGATCTATCCGCTGGTATTTATCCACAGATCAGTTCCAGCGTATAGATCCTGTGGTGTGTATGGCCCAGCGGATATTTATCCGCGGATATTTTTCGAGCCGATGGATTTCCAGCGGATAAAAATTTCTTAGCATGCTAAGAAATCTATCCGCTGGACTCCTGTCCAGCGGATTGATCCGGTGGTCTGTACAGACTCACCGGATCAATCCGTCCGATCCCCTCCCTCGCATGCGTCGTAATGATTCGACGCATGCGTGGAAGTCTTTACCTTCCAGCGTCGCGCACGTCGCCGCGGCGACGGTGCGGCCACGTCACCGTGGATGGATTCCGCGCGGATTTCGATCTGATGGTTAGTACAACCATCAGATCAAAATCTGCCAGAGGACAATCCTCTCGCGTGTACGGGGCCTGATACAATACAATGTTAAAAAAATAATGAGATATACATCCAAAATGGTAGACAAAATTGTATACAAAAGTATACCCTTGAAACAAAGAAACAGCCAATACAAATTCATACAATGGTAGGTTCAGCCCAGAAAATGCAGCAAGATGTCAGCTAGGGGATCCCCTGCATAAAAAAAAAGGGAGAAGTCATCACACTGCATGGTGTATCTCCATAAGGAGAGAGAGGTAGAGAGGTATAGAACATAATAAAGTATGTGGGGGTGGAATTGTCTCAAGTCATATGTGCAAGTAACAGCCAGCAAGGAACTCCACCTACCTACCAAGCTTTCTGCCCATTTCAAACTGCACCAGGTCTGCCACTGGATGCATCATTTGCAGCTTCCCATCAATACAGTAAGCCCTCCAGTACAGAGTATAAACTGTATCTCATGAGCAAGAGTTCTATTATTCTGTTATTTGATAACTTTTTCTTCATGGCAATTAAACCAAAATACAATTTAAATAAAAACAACATTTTTTTTAAAGGAATTATTTTAGTAGGTACTTGGATTTACCACTTCTTTATTTTCACTAAGAGAAGATAAGTCATAGCATCCCAAGTTGAAGAGTTATCCTTATGATAAATGATGGCATTTGAAAGAATACACACGTGCCTGTTGCTTTAAATGTCATCAAATTCTAAATATACCCTTAAGCCTAGTACACATGGGCCGAATGTTGGGCGGCATCAGCCGGTTCAATAGAAATTGGCCAACATTTGGCCCGTGTGTATTGCAGTCGGTCCGACAGAAGTCGGAGGGGCATGCCTGAAAAAGGCCTGCTGATCGGCTTCTGATCAGTGCTCTCAGCCAATGGCTGAGAGCGCTAAACGTAGAGCCCTGGCAGAACACAATAGAACAGCAGAGAAGATTGCTGTACTAACGTCAGATAGGTAGTACAGTGGCTCCTTCTGAGCTGTCAATTACTAGTATATACTAGGCTTTACCTGCTCCTCCTCACCTCTTTGATAATGCCCAGCCTTGTGGGTGAAACATGTGAGAGAAGAAGGTCCTAGGCAGGCATTCTCTGTTAATGTTGTCATAATGAAAAGGTTACCAGTTTGAATTTTCTTTGGAGTGCAGCCAGTCTTTTCCTTTGGACTTTTGCAGTCTTGGGGCATAGGGGAGCTCCTGCTAATTTTTGGCACCCAATCTTCCATGAAGGTGACCCGATTGAGGCCTTGGGAGAAGTGTACCCTTTACTTTTATCTGTTTACATACCAGAACTAATGTAATTGTTACACTGGCAGCAGTGAAAGGTTTAAGGCAATTCAAACCATAAATCAATGTATCATAACACCCAGGGGATGAGACATAATGGAATAAAAAGGTTTGAAACATTGATGTCTAAGCCTGTAATAGAGCATTTATTGCACTTTAAACCAGGCTCATACAAGGTTTTGAAATATTAAACAATTCATTCAACAATAGTTACACAAATATTCTAGACCTGAATAGAGTTTACACTAACAATGCTGTATGTAGCTATGTCTATAACAGAAAATGTCATTACTGCAGGGTCTTGAACAGCATGAAGTCAGTACTATCTGGATATAATATGGTTTATCCAGACAACAATAACTTAATAAATCTATGAAATGATAATTATAAAATTCCGAAATATTTTTTGTGTGCCCAAACCATGTAAAATTGTATACTTGCTCATGACCTGTCTAAAAGTTCTGTTAGTACTTTCTGGATAAAAAGACTGTTTAAACAGAAATACAATGTTCTACACAGAATGTACATTCACTGATATTGATGGACTGATTCATAACAAAATTGCTCTTGGAAAAAAAACTACAAAAACTGTTGTCTTTACCGTAAAGTGGAAGCCCAGGCTAGCTCTAACTAAGCTTAAAATTACTCACACCCTCCTCCTAACTCCTATTCTAAGTACCCTGTAGAAGGAAGATGCTTATATTTATGCTTATATGTGATTGGCTCCCAGCAACAGACTCCAAGGGAGAGAACAGACAGCCGATGAAGGATACCCCATAGTATGCCTATGGGTGATGTCACTGCCCAGGCATTGCAATGTTTGTCAGCACTCTTTACTTTCTCCTGAAGCCGGCCACATGAGGAGATCACATGACTGGACCTGAGCGCTCTGAAAATAGGTAAGTATAGAAATGTAAAAATGTTTGCTTATACAGCAATCATAAAAAAAAAAAAAAAAAAATCCTGATCGCCCCCTACCTTCCCAAGCAGTACAGAGTCACTGAACTGACATTGAACTGCTATGGTGACAGTGGGTAAAAAAACAATTATATATATTTTTTTCTACATACTCTCACCAGAGCAAGTGCACTGTCACTATGGATTTTCAACCTTCAGCACCTTTTTTTTTTTTACTGACAAAATGTATTTGCTTATGGAGCAAATTTTTTAACTGAAATTCTGAAATATCACAGAAACCCTTATTACAAACTAAGACAATCAATATTTAAGCAATATAAACAATATGTAAATATTAACAATACTCACAAGTAATCTGCAGGCTTCACAATGCAAAATTCGAAACAGTGACAAAATGTGAGCATGCTAGGATTATAAAATGGGGCATCATGGGATAAAACTGAAAAATGAATTCCTTCAATGTGCATAGTACACCACTGCAATCAGTATGCATGGTCAGATTTTGACTAGCAGTAGGATGGGCCTAAAGTGAGATCATTAATTACTTCAACCCCAGAAGGATTTACCCCTTCAATGACCAGAGCAATTTTTGTGATACTGCACTAGGTCGATTGAACTGACAATTGCGTGGTCGTGCAATGTTGTACCCAAACAAAATTGATATCCTTTTTTTTCCCACATAAGGCTTTCTTTTGGTGGTATTTGATCACCTTTGCGCTATAAACAAAAAAAAAGACAGACGGGATAGATTTAGGGACTTTTTTATTTAGGCATGGGGATAGTAGGGAAATTACTGCACAAATATGGCCACTGGCCTTATTTGGGCAATGACATTGACCCAGTATGAACATGATCTAATTTGGTCAGTGATGTCAACAGCATCCCAGCCACTTTCTTTATGTAGCTGATGACAGTACAAAATACATAGCATGCATTTGGAGGGTGCATGTGTGTTAATTTAAAAAAATTATGCTAGGAATGAAATTACATTTCAACACTTCTTTCCTTTGCAAATGTCAGTGTTGTTGCAGCATTTGCTGTATATCACAGGGGTGTGCCCTTTCACATGCAGGATTAGGGCACCTTAGGCAAATTATTTAAAGGAGTTTGACCTCTCTAATGTTTTTTGCATTGGTACATTTACCCCAAGGCAGTGCCCAACTCCCCTTGCTATTTTTTGGCAGTCCTTGCATATTTGCCCAGAAAAATTGGCATTTTTAAATGACAGATTTGGCTCTTATTTGTTTCTTTGAAGTTTGCCAATCACTGCTCAAACCAAAACCCAGGATGGTTCAGCTCACGCAAACAACTAACAACCCCCCCTCCCCCGATTCGGGGCAGAACTCTTAAACATCACAAAAGTTCGGACACAAATTTTTGCGACAAAGGAAAAGTGCAGGGCAATGTGAAATGTTGACTCAGATATCATATAAACTGCAATGACTACAATAACTAGCAATCAATCTGACTTTCTAAATGGAATAAAAATAATTCTACCTTGTAGGGCCAGCATACGTTTTTTTGTTTACAGTGACTTCAAAGCATTAGAATACCTATGTGTACATCCACTAATGCATGACTTATATAAATAAGTCTTCAGTTATGTCACTATGACAGATAAGATTGTAGGAGACTTCAATGTATAGCAGTAAATGAGAAAAACAAACCAGCCAGTTATCTATTAAATACAGATAATAGCAGCTTGCAGTCAGGACTGTTGCTGGCAATGAAATCCTTCTAGGTTCATCTGTATTACAATATAGTCACACTTCCTAGGAATTAACTTGTCCACATCCAAAAACAAATTTAACAATATCTAACTAGTTAAGCTGTAGAGCAGCAGTCAATTGTTTTCATGTGTCATTTGTAAAATGAAAATTAAACCTGTATTTTTGGGGGCAACACAGAAAGTTTTATTTTGGTGGTCTTGTCTTGAAAAATCTAAATTTCTTCAGAAGTTAAAAGGAAAAATAAGTAAAAAATACAGATAAATACCCATTGACCAGTAACCATTTTAGAACAGGTAGGGCTCTATTTATAATTGTGTCACATTAAATCCACAGAGCTTTACTTTATTTTCACATTTTTCTAATGAAATATATTTACAAAAATGTGTAAACCTTGGGTGAAATTTATGTGAATCTGGTGTGCAACTACTATAAAAGACCCCCTATATAAACTCTGTATAAGTTCTCCAACATTAGAAGCACTGGAGAATGTAGGGCTGTCCAAACAACCCTACATGGGTTATAACTGCTATGGCTTAACAGCTCTATACCGAAGGGTCAGCAACCTTAACAGTAACAGTAACAAATAGAAATGGAAAGGGTGTTCAAGAACAGCCCACTGGTTTATCAATTATACACAAAAGAAAAACAATCAAATTTGTATAAATAAGTTTACATATAAATTTTATTACAAAATTCAAAAACAAGGATACACACAATCAATTAATATACTCCTAGAAAAGGATTACTGTCATATGTATCAAGTTGATGCATTTAACAGTCAATACCGCTTCCTCAGGACTTTAAATTTCATAAGTGACAGATATCCAACATGAAACATCTTTTAGTCTAAAATTTGAAAAACAAAAATACTCAGTAAACACATTTCAAAGGTATACATTCCTAGTTAGTCATTTTATGTAGCACATCATACAAAACTTAATAGGAAAAAGAAAAGAAAAGAAAATGAGAGGAGGCAGGGAAGGAGAAGGGGTGCAGGGGGAGGGGAGGGAAAAAACACACACACACACACACACAACAAAACAGATACCCACATAAAATGTCCACTCACTTACAAGGACAACATAAATGCATAAGAAGAAGTTACATATGCCCAGACTGCGGAGAGGTAAGTAGGGAACCATCAGTGGGATTGCCAACTTGCCATTGTGGATATAAAATAAGTAAATGAACACTGGGTCTGTGGACCTATAACGAATAATTAGCACTAAGATAGAGGTAATAAATAGTATTTAGTAAACCAATCACCCCAAAACGTAGCAGGTGGCTAATGAAGACATGGCCAGGGGTCTGAATAAATGGTTAGCGTTCCACTTGTGGGATCTGTAATACATGAGGATAACCCTACCATGAATCAAGTAAATAGCTTAGACCGGGGATAAGCAATTAGCGGACCTCCAGCTGTTGCCAAACTACAAGTCTCATCATGCCTCTGCCTCTGGGTGTCATGCTTGATGCTGTCAGAGTCTCGCTATGCCTCATGGGACTTGTAGTTTGGCAACATCTGGAGGTCCACTAATTGCTTATCCCTGGCTTAGACAACCCGTATTCAATACCCAGAGACAGGGGAGGCTAAATACAGATTTATACTAACCAAGATAGCTAGAGACATCTTAAAGCACAAAACCCAGTAAAAGCTGTGATGTAGGTACAGTATATACTGTCCAAAAAACTTCCCAATTGTCCAAAGTGGAGCCCACAGTAGTCAGAACCAATGTATTCTGTCTAAAAGACAAATAAAGAATAAAAAAAAGTAAAAAAACTAAAACCAATAATTACAAAAGAAACAAAATCTTCAGTCCACCTACAATCACAAAAATGCCAGCGTCAGAAAGCCAAACATGCCATCAGGGGAGAGATGGGGCCATACTATAACTGCCCAATAAAAAGTCCTGGGCCTCCCGAGGACCATCCTACCAATAGCCCATAATCAATGCTTCCTCCAATGCAAGGTCAGGAGTCCACCCAAAAAGGGTTGGGGAGGACCTTTCCTCATTGGTTAAATATCCAAAAAGAGGCTGTCCTTACCGTATAAGGCCCCATACACACGACCAGTTTCCTCGGCAGAATTCAGCTTCCGACCGAGTTTCTGGCTGAATTCTGCCGAGAAACCCGGCCGTGTGTACACTTTCGGCCGAGGAAGCCGACGAGGACCTCGGCGAGGAAATAGAGAACACGTTCTCTATTTCCTCGTTGTTCTATGGGAGCTCTGGTCCCGCCGAGCTCCTCGGCGGCTTCAGGGCTGAACTGGCCGAGGAACTCGATGTGTTTGGCACGTCGAGTTCCTCGGCCGTGTGTACGAGGCCTAAGGCAAACGCCCTCAGCTTTATGTGCTCAAAGAATCCCAAAGACATTTATTTCTGTGAAATACTACACACCTGGTCTGTCCCTCTTAAATACAGTCTTCTTAAATAGACACTATGCAATCTGTGCAATATACCTAGTTTTTTCTTTTCACTGAAATCATGTTTATTTTGATAGCATAATTAAAAACCTGTATTCTGTTATTCATCCTTTTACGTGTCATGACAACACGGTCCAAAGAAAAATCAAAACTAAAAACTAGCTAAAAAGGGTGTAAAATTTAACTAGCTGTGCTAGTTCACAGCTCATGGAAGGAGAGGGTAGTGCTTTGGCCTTTTCAACTTGGATGATTAATGATCTCATCCCAACAATAAGTGCAGGCCTTTTGCTAAAAACATTTCTCATTGAGATGCTGTTCCCACACAGTCTTTTGGTTAAGGAAAACGCAAGGACTATGCATTAAATGGCTAGTACTTTTACCATGGTTGATAGGCTGCAGGCAGAAGCTGCAGACTACAATGATCCTGTTGGCAGCAGATACTCAAGAAAGCCACTTACTGCAGATCTCTCTTCCTGTTGGCAGCAGATACTCACCAAAAAAAAAACACTTACTGCAGATCTCTCTCTAATTAACTGCTTACTGAAGTGCTTGTGAACTGTCCTGATGCTAGCTATTTTCCACCAAACACATATTTTGGGAATAATTGCATATATAGGGAAATGTAGAGTTGTGTTTTTAAATCGCTTTGGTAAATTTTATGGTAAAATTTTGATCTACTGTTAAAATATAAAAAAAAATGCAGTGTTGTACTGCAATAAAAAAAAGCATTTAGCTGTACTATAAAACTGTTGTGCCACTGGCCAATTTATATGAAGTTGAGGGCTTAAGCTTAATTTATTTAAAGAGTACAATTTGTTATAGCCTTTAGATTTGTTGTGGCTAGCTATTACCACAAGTCAGTTTATGGCAGTTATATACATCAGGTCAAACACCCACAACAACCGTAAAAACAAAGGCCCAGATTCACAAAGCACTTACGCCGATGTATAACAAGTTACACCGACGTAAGTGCAAATGTGCGCCGTCGTATCTGTGCGCCAGACCCACAAACAGACATGCGCCTAAAACCAGGCTACACCCCGCCGACATAGCTTGCTCACGCCGGCGTAGGGTGGGCGCACATTTAGGCTGGGCGCATGGTGCCGCTCCCATTGATTAGCCATTCAAATATGCAAATGAGGGAAATACGGCGATTCACGAACGTGCGTGTGCCCGGCACATGCTACGCGAGATGCGCGTAAGTTTTACGTCCAGCGTAAAGTTATTTCCCATAAAGGAGGTGCGACCTGGCAACAGACATGCACAGGACTGCACCAGGGAACACAAGCTGGCGTATTGTGCATTGGACGTGTGTCTGGCTGGGCGTACGTTATGTTCATGGCGTACGCAGTGATCCGGCATAGCTTAGGCAGTTTTGCCGGCGTGGTTGTGAGCAGGCGCATGGGGGTGCATCCACATCACGGCGCATGCGCAGTTTGTGATACGTACCTGTCTGGCGCTCGGCCCATCATTTGCATGGGGTCACGCCTCATTTGCATGGGTTCACGCCCACTTCCACCTACGCCGACGTGCGCCTTCGAAACCCATGCCACGCTGGCACAACCTTGGGAGCACTGGCTTGCTGAATGTAATGCTTGCATCTCTGCGCTGCGTTGGCGTAGCGTACGGTGGTTACTCTACGGCGGCGTAATGTACTATACGCCTTGCTCTTATTGAATCTGGGCCAATTTGTTTTCCAAGTTAAAAATAGTGTTGGGTGAAAAGTTCGAACCAAGCAAAAGTTTGGCCCGAACATTGGCTGTTCGCCTGTTCAGCAAACCCCTGAATCAGCAGGGCATACACTCCAAAATGCACTAATTGGCTGAAGCAATGAAGGCTTTGCCCAATCAGGAAACAAAGCACAGTCAGAGCCATGATTGCAGAAAGTAATGATAACTTAGCCCAATCATGGCTCGTTGCTCAAAAACTCACCCACACTATAAAAGGTTCCATCCCAGAGGAGCCATTTGCAGTGTGGAGTGGAGATAGATAGAACAGGGCTCTGTGGGATTTTACTGTAGTATATTGAAGTGTGTCAGTGCAGTTTTACAGCAGTATATTGTAGTTAGGGATGAGCCGAACACCCCCTGTTCGGTTCGCACCAGAGCCCGCAGACCCCCACAACCACCGGACAAGGGTTGTGGGGATGAGGCCCTTGTCCCCATCAACATGGGGACATCCTCCCCATGTTGAGGGCATGTGGCCTGGTACAGTTCAGGAGAGGGGGGGCCGCACTCTGTCCCCCCCTCTTTTCTGCGGCCGGCCAGGTTAACGTGCTCAGATAAGGGGTCTGGTGTGGATTTTTGGGGAAACTCCACACCATTTTTTTTTTTATTTGGGGTGGAGTTCCCCTTAAAATCCACACCAGACCTGAAGGGTCTGGAATGGATATTTGGGGGGAACCCCACATCATTTTTTTTTTAATTGACGGCGGGGTTCCCCTTAATATCCATTCCAGACCTGAAGGGCCTGGTAATTGAATTTGGGGGGACCCCCACGCTATTTTATTTTTATTTTTTATGAATGAATTGTCTCTGAATTGCCAGAGCCGACAATTCATTATAGCCGCAAGTCAGTTTTAAATGTCTTTTTTTCTTTCAGAAATTACAATTTGTGCAGAGACAGTTATAAGTACAGTAAACATGCGCTATTTCACATGCTAACTTTACACCCCCCCTAGGTACGAAATTTAAAGGAATATTTCACTTTTATTGTTTCACTTTTAGCATTATTAAATTCACTGCTCCCGAAAAAAAGGCAGTTTTTAAAACTTTTTTTTGCATTGATACATGTCCCCTGGGACAGGACCCAGGTCCCAAAACACTTTTTAGGACAATAACTTGCATATTAGCCTTTAAAATTAGCAAGTTTTTTTTTAAATATGTCAGATTTAAATCATGTGATGTTGCTGTCATTGACCATCAGGAGTGCACTGTTCTGTAACACCATATACAGCTTGAAGGCATCTCTCAAGTCTGTATTTGAAAGGATTTGAGTTTTTCCATGTTGCCCCCAACGTTGAGGAGGGCCCACTTCCCAATGGATGATATATTATTTTCATTTATTTTTTGCATTGGTACATATCCCCCAGTACAGTATCCAGTTCACCATGCCCTTTATTTGACAATCCCTTCTCTATTAGCCCTGCAAATAGTTATAACTGATTTTCAAAATGACCCCACTATTGACTTCAATAGGGTTAGGGTTAAAGCTCAATGTTTCCAAAACCTTTTATGGATTTGATGACTGTCTCTGAACTCAAACCCATGTACATTTGCTCATCACTAAGTACCAGAGTAGAAAAACAGTTAACCAGGCACTAGTATCAAAAGTTACTCCTATAATTGCCTCTAGGCCAGACATTTGTGATACATTGTTAGGAAAATTCCAAAGTGCAGATTCAATGAGCAGTTGATTTACAGGGAAAATGCTCAAATTGACACTCTCTTTGTGTTTTAATTTCCACATTATTTAATTGTGAACTGAATTAGTAGATGATCATTTATCCTCTTTTGGTATATTTACATCTTCTTGTCTCATTAATAAAACTGTGCCTTTCCATCTGTTATGAATGGTGTGTTTCTTCAGGACTTCTCCTTCCTTTGAGCTTCATGTTCCTGGTAAAGTACATAAGCCTTCTCATTAGACACATCTGATTATAAACTACTACTTTGATATTAATGATTGGATTTATGTGGACCAGATGTCTCTATATTTATTCATTATTTGGTAGTGTTGTATTAGAGAGTGAGAAGGTATCTGAACATATCACACTCTGCCATATTCTACAAATATTGAAATAACCTAACACTTTCCTTAAATAGGGCAATTTGTTAAAACGAGTTAAAGCTTATCTAGTTTACTTACATTACAATAAATGGCACCTCCAATGGGATGGGGAATAGATGTTAAATAACACAACTGGATTGTCTGTATTTTAACAAGCCATATGGAATACTTATGCTATGTTTTATACATTTATATCTTAAGGTCTGGCACACTAGGCGAGAACATCTGTTCATTAAACAAACAATATGAAAAGCTACATTTTTCCAGAAAGAAACAGTAATTAGTCATTATTTTAAATGGTGCAGTTAAATATTTGATTCAAAAAACTTGGCAAATCTTCAAGATACTTTTCCATAACAATTCAGCCCAAATATATAAGAGCAATAATTGATTTTGCATTGTAAGAACTGTAAGGAAGGGAAATGAGACTAAACACACGATCGGATATTCCGTGGAAAAACCTTGGATGGTTTTTCCGACGTAATTCCACTCAGGCTTGGCTGGCATACACACGGTCACGCAAAAGTTCTCTGAACTTTCATCCGTCAAGAACGTGGTGACGTACGACACTACGACGAGCCGAGAAAACAAAGTTCAATGCTTCCAAGCATGCGTTGAATTGTTTCCAAGCATGTGTCAGAATTTTGCTACAGACGATCTGATTTTCGATAGGAATTTTTTCCGTCTGAAAATTTGGGAACCAGCTATCAATCTTTTGCTGCCGGAAATTCCGACAGCAAAAATCAGATGTAGCATACACACGGTCAGAATTTTCGTTCAAAAGCTCACATCAGACTTTTGCTGGCGGAATTTCCGATCGTGTGTACGGGGCATAAAGAAGATTTTTCAGTATGGTATTCGAGACCGAATTTAAAATGTGTGTGTGTGTATATATATATATATATATATATATATATATATGTGTTGCTCATCTTCCTTTAAAAAAGTAATTAGTTACAGTTACAAATGACTTGTCCGAAAAAGTAATTGAGTTAGTGACTCAGTTACTTCATTGGCAAAGTAATTAGTTACTCAGCAAAGTAACTGACTTTTTTTTATTGTACAATGTAGATTCAGTGTGCAGTGTGAGTGACACTGCTGCAGTGCACACTGAATCTATATTGTACATTATTACTGCCTGGGCAGGTGGAGTGTGATGATTAGTAATAACATTTTAAAATATGCATTATTTGTAAAGGAATTTTGTAGTGCAGTTATACAGTATAGTACAGTGCAGTATATGGCAGGCCCAGCAAATGCAATACTGTGTACAATTATTAATATCATCATCATCACACTCCACCTGCCCAGGCAGCAATAATGAACAATATAGATTCAGTGTGTACTGCAGCAGTGTCACTCACACTGCACACTGAATCTATATTGTACAGTATTGCTTGTCAGGTGGAGTGTGATGATGATATTAATAATTGTACACAGTATTGCATTTGCTGGGCCTGCCTGGGCATGTGGAGCAGTCCGGTGGAGTGTCACTGTGGGGAGAGCCTGGATAAGCCTGCTACGCTGCCTGATATGATCTGGCTCTGACTCCCCACCTCCTGGGTCTGTGTGTCCCGTGTACTGTGCGGGCGTACCTGTGCCTCTCCATCGCAGACTGTCTCATGATGATCTCCTCGGCATTTAGGCATAGGTCCCACTCCAGTCCCTTCTTACCATCAAGATTCACTCGCCGGGCAGTCCGGCGTGATGCTGCTTGTGAGTGACTCACCCTCCAACCACCTGACCAGCTGACCCCCCCCCCCATGCGCTCTAAGTAATTTCGGTAACGCTGCCCAATAATGGGAATGGCGTTGCCCAGAGGGCAAAAGTAATCTGATAGATTTCTCGTTACCCTCAGGAGGCCCATCGTTACCTAACTGCGTTAATTTAAACGCCATTAGTTACAACACTGTATATATATATATATATATATATATATATATATATATATATATATATATCTCACTGTGTCCATGTGCATGCCTCACTGTGTCCATGCCTCACTGTGCCCATGCCTCACTGTGTCCATGATTAGACTTACATTTAACATGGGAGTATATAGAAGGGGTGCCCGGGTTTGAACAATCGGTGCTCCCTGGCCGTAGGTCCCCCAGACAGCAAACTTTGCACACTTGTAGAGGAGAAGTGGGGCTACATTTGTTTCGGGTCCAGGGGACCTACAGCCCGTACCAGAGAAGAGTGGGGCTATGGCTGGCCAGTCCCCAAATCTGGGAGATCAGGCGCAAAAAGGTGACTCGAGTATAAGCCGAGGAGGGCATTTTCAGCACCAAAAATGTGCTGAAAAACTTGGCTTATACTCGAGTACATACGGTATATATATATATACACACCACACACATACATATAAATATATATATATATATATATATATATATATATATATATATATATATATATATATATACACTTACACATTCTGACACTTCAGAGGTCTGTGTGTTGCTGGAGGTCAGCACAGGGAGAAAGAATTGAAAGTGATAGGAGATTAAGGGATCATTTCTGCAAAATATACACATATTTTTAATTTGCTGGTGACTAACAAATACCAAAATTCTAACACAATATGCCAAAATTCTTAGGCCCCATACACATGATAGAATTTATCCGCAGATACGGTTCAGCGGACCGTATCCGCGGATAAATCCTCTCTAAGATTTCAGAGGATTTCAATGCGATGGCGTGTACACACCATCGCATTGAAATCCGCGCTGAAATCCTCTGCCGATGACGTGTCGCGCCGTCGCCGCTATTATGACGCGGCGACGGGCGCGACGCTGTCATATAAGGAATTCCACGCATGCGTCTATTCATTACGGCGCGTGCGGGGAATCCCTTTGGACGGATGGATCCGGTAAGTCTGTACAGACGAGCGGATCCATCCGTTGGAATGGATTCCAGCAGATAGATATTCTGTGCATGTCGACAAATATTTATCTGCTGGAAATCCATTCCAGGGGAGATTTATTTGCGGATAAATATCCGTTGGCGTGTACACACCATAGGATCTATCCGCAGAAACCCATTTGATGGGATTTATCTGCGGATAGATTCTATGGTGTGTATGGGGCCTTACACAAAAAAGTTAGACTGAATAGAAATCTACATGCAAGCAAAAGTAATATTCTTTCAGTATCTCAGTATATCAGATATGCAACCTGCAATGCATACTTTTTTTTATAGAATATAAATATTAGAAATAAAGGAATTACTATTGTTAAGAAAGCAATTCAATTTGTGCATTTTTGTGCTGCCATCAGCAGTTATTGACATTGTTTTAATTACATGTCATTTGTGTAATTCCTCCCCTTTGTATGATCTAATTTCTTGCTTATTTGAGAGCTCCTGTTACGTTCCTACAAGATGAACATTGATGTTAGGAAAGAAAATAATCATTATGACCACTTCAAACACTGAAATTCTGACATCTACCGAATCATATTTTGTTTGGTTTGCGTCTACCCTTCTGCATGTACGAAAGATATTGGTGGATATCAAGTGTTTTTGAGATCAGCTATCTGATAAAGGGTGTCTGCAATGATTGTTTTCTGCAATGATTGAGGTCTCAGGAAGGGATAATTCACTATTACTAGAATTGGAGTTAAAATAATATTTATTTATGAATGTTTCTTAATAAAATGTAAGTGTTCTGATCTCAGTCAGCAAAACATGCAGTATGCACACTTTGCCTAGCAAAATTAAACACACAATGACTTTCATCTTCTATTGTTTTTGGGCAACCAACGCTGCCAATTTTGTGCCTTACCCTTTTCAAATGTTCTTCAGAGCACAAATCGTTGCATTCTGTTGCACAGGTTTTAGGCTACCCTGGTGCTTTTGGGGAATGTAGCTGTATTAATGCACTTGAGTACTATCTGTGATACTTTTTTATTACCACTAACATCCAAAATTTCAGGACAAGCTTTCAGGATTTTTCCCCTTCTTCAAGGCCCAAGTAGTATTTATATACAACGTTATAGCAGAATGTTAAATTACATAACATAGTTATAACTAATTATGTGGTGCTCCCTTATATGTTATATGAAAATATATACGGTACATACATCACTTATACCATAAATTAATAAATAGGTTCAAAACTGTTAAATAAATACAGAAATAATATAATACTCCACAGCTACATAAAATCACCTCAAATTCCGTGATGTGATAAGTGTCCAAAAATATCTAACTACAGTATTGATCCAATCAAGTTCCACAGTGAAATGTTCACAATAATTTCTTATTCACTTTAGGCTGAAGTGATAACAATGTGTCAGCGCCATCATGCAGGTTTAATCCCACCACCTTCACTTCAATGCGCTCACCTTAAGGGATGGACCTAAAGGACATACGTCTGTTAGGTCAAATGCGCATGGGCCCCTCAGGGGTATGAATAGGTACAGTAGGTATTTCTTCAATATAGGTATCCTCATGGAATTGCAATGTTCTTGGTAGTTATTTTTCCCTAAGGAAGTCACAGGGGCTGTGACGTAACAAATGGGAGGACCTTGGTAATTACAGTGTCATGAGTGCTGGATTGTGGCTGTATAAATGAGTTTAAAGGCACATTTACCTGTTTTTATATGTAAGTGCATTTTTTCTAATTCGGGAATGTATTACATACGACACTATGGATACCCACCTTGTGTTTTTTGGGTGACTGGGAGCAAAGGAAAAGGGATGGAGGGCCTCTTAAAGAGATACTAGTCCACTTGTATCACCAAAAACATCACAATTCCATGAGAATATCTATATAGAACCTATTCATACACCTGAGGGATCCAAGCGCATTTGACCTAACAGACGTATGTCCTTTAGGTCCATCCCTTAAAGCGGATGTTCCACCCCAAAAATATATTAAAAGCCAGCAGCTACAAATACTGCAGCTGCTGACTTTTAATATAAGGACACTTAACTATCCTGGAGTCCAGCGCCGTCCGCAGCAGAGCACGAGCGATCGCTCGTCACCCTGCTGCTCCCCCCTCCATCCACGCTGAGGGAACCAGGAAGTGAAGCGCTGCGGCTTCACTGCCCGGTTCCATACGGCGCATGCGCGAGTCGCACCGCGCCCGCCGATTGGCTCCCGCTGTGTGCTGGGAGCCGAGTGTTCCCAGCACACAACGGGGGGGGGCGACGGGATGTGACGAAATGCCCGTCTTTTGCCCGTGAATGCCGGGCCAGAAGTGGGTGCAAATACCTGTCTTTAGACAGGTATCTGCACCCCCCTCCCCCCTGAAAGGTGTCAAATGTGACACCGGAGGGGGGAGGGTTCCGATCAGCGGGACTTCACTTTAGGGTGGAGAACCGCTTTAAGGTGAGCGCATTGGTGTAAAGGTGGTGGGATCACACCTGCATGACAGCGGTGACACATTGTTAAGCACAAAGTGAATAAGGAATTATTGTGGATCACTGTGGAACTTGATTGGATCAATGGCTCAAATGTAAGAACAGAAAGGCCGGCATCTTGACCTTGACCATGTTAACTGCTTCCCGCCCGCCGCACGCCGATATACGTCGGCAAAATAGCATGGGCAAGCAAATGGGCGTACCTGTACGTCCCTTTGAATTTGCTGCCTATCGGGTGCGCGCTTGCCGCACGCTTCGGGGGTCCTGCAAACTCATTGTTCGCTAGCAGAATGGGGAGATGCATATTTAAACAAGGCATTTCCCTGTTCTGCCTAGTGACATGACAGGGATTTACTGCTATCTGTCATCGGGAGCAGTGATCGCTGTCATGTCAGTAGTAGCCCATCCCCCCACAGGTAGAACCACTCCCAGGGACATACTTAACCCCTTGATCGCCCCCTAGTGTTAAACCTATTCCCTGCCAGTGTCATTTATACAGTAATCAGTGGCTATTTATAGCACTGATCGCTGTATAAATGACAATGGTCCCAAAATAGTGTCAAAAGTGTCCGCCATAATGTTGCAGTCCTGATAAAAATCGCAGAACGCCGCCATTACTAGTAAAAAAAACATATTTTTTGTGGATTATATATATATATATATATATATATATATATATATATATATATATAAATATATATATATATATATATATATATATATATATATACTGTATATATATACATAGAATAAAAAAAAAAGTGTGTAAGAAGCATTGTTCTTTGGTTTGCCATCCAAAACTCATGCTAGTCTATAAACGGCAAAACCTGGATACAATGGAGTAGATTTTATGAAGTTTGCTCATTATTAAATCTAGTTCTAAATTTCAAGCACGCACTTTGGTCGGCAGGACATCATGTTTAATAGCATTGTTTATCTAGACTTCTGTTTTTCAGGCTACAAATAAAACATGCCAAAATACACAGTCACAATTATTTTTGTCTCACCCTGTTTTCTGAAACAAATGTCAGCATTTCATGACCACAACAAGTACAGTGTGTACCAGAAGAACATTATAACCTGCCAAAACTGTTCACAGACATGCCAAAATATTGGGGTAGTCATGTTCATTTAGATCTTTTTTAAACTAATTTGTGTCATTGTTATTTGTTAAATTCATTGCTGGTGTGCTTGCTGTTCATTTTCTTTTCTTTTTTTACTCAGCCACACTAAGAGTCTAACACATCTATTTGAGTTTTGTTGAACATACCCATGGGGTTGAATCCCCCATAATTAGTTACAGGCTAAATATCTAAGATCTTTGACTATCTATCTAATCTATTCAAGTTCCTAAACGTATGCTTCCTCCTTCCTTCTTCTGAATGTCCTTCTGGGAGACATTTGATACTAGAGATGAAACAATGTAATCCCAGAGGTTGCAATCTTGTCAGTTGCTACAAAGCTTCCCATAATGTTGTTTGGTTTAACACTTTTCTGCTTCTGTCCTCAGTAATTGTGTACAGGAAGGTGTTGTGGTTGTTTTTATATTTACCTTTTTTAAGTTTGGTTGCTGAAATATCTCGTCACCACAAATGACAGGACAGTGACCTAACAGTACATTGCCTGTATTGTCCATACACAAGTATCAAAGGAATTTATTTTTTTCAAACCAAATGCAATTCATTGTGATTTGAGGAATATTCTCATTTTCATAGGTATATTTATTAACATATTGGAAAGAATGCAGAATACATGCATTTTCAGAGTGTTTGCAAAATCCCTTATGCCGCGTACACACGATCAGTCCATCCGATGAGAACGGACCGATGGACCGTTGTCATAGGTTAACCGATGAAGCTGACTGATGGTCCGTCGCGTCTACACACCATCGGTTAAAAAAAACGATCGTGTCAGAACGCGGTGACGTAAAACACAACGGCGTGCTGAAAAAAATGAAGTTCAATGCTTCCAAGCATGCGTCGACTTAATTCTGAGCATGCGTGGATTTTTAACCAATGGTTGTGCCTACTAACGATCAGTTTTGACCTATCGGTTAGGAATCCATCGGTTACATTTAAAGCAAGTTGGCTTTTTTTTAACCGATGGTTAAATAACCTATGGGGCCCACACATGATCGGTTTTGACCGATGAAAACGGTCCATCAGACCGTTGTCCTCTGTTTAACCTATCGTGTGTACAAGGCCTTACACAAATTATGAGAGACCCATTCACACCAAGCCGATTCACTTTAGTATGTTTACATAGTTGCATACTGTAGTTAGTCAGGTTGAAAAAAGACTCAAGTCCATCTAGTTCAATGCGTGTTAACATGCAATGCCTTAATAGGCTTCCAACCAATACACCAAAAATTGGATCTGCATCATCTTTGGTAACAAAGAGAACTGCAATGCACAGCAGGGTGTTGGGGGCTAGTCACACCTGGCCAATCCATTGTGCTTTGCTAAACAAAAGTGCATTAACATGTACTGCGTTAAAGTAGCCTATTCAATAGAATGGGCTGCCAATGTACCCAAACTACTGAAAATAAGACCTACACTTTTATTTTGGTAATGCTGAACATTGAAATGCACAGAAGTGAATTAGGGATCATTGACACATTATTACACATTTAAGCAACCCATATATTTGAGCAGGCTGTCAACAAATCCAAATGGACCAAAAATCAGATATCCACCTTTTTTGTAATGTAGTGCATCAAAAGTCATTTAATTACATTGCTGTGCATTTCAGTTATTGCAACGCAGATGAATTACCTAGACGCATTGGGATATGCTTTAACAAACAAAATGAATATATGGTGCATTTTCATCAGTTGAGGTAAAGCACATAAGTGAACGGGCCTTCAATGGGCCACTTTATGCAGCCAAAAGTTAACATTCCATATGCAGGATAATGAAATAATAAGTGACTGAAATGTTCAGTGAAGTGAAGTACAGCATTCAATACACATAAGGGCAATGTACAAGAGAGTAACAAGTGGTTACAGTCCTAAATTCTGTACTCAGGGAACAAGTGGGCTGTGGAAGGTTAGAATTCAGCAGAGTGAAATGACAAATAAACCAGCTGGTTCACGGGATGTTCACCGAACAGGACAAAAAATGTCCATAAATTGTGAACCTTTCCAGAACCTCATTACAGACTATGGGGGCAAATCTTATTTTGCACATTATTAACACATTTTAATAGGAAAGTGATAAATAAACAAAAAGGGCATAGAGAGCTGACACTGCCAGCGAAAACATGTACCAATGCAAAAAAAAACGTTTTAGAAATAGTGTTTGGCAGGGAGTAGCACTTACAAAAGGTTTAAAGGGCAACATTAAAAATGCTCAATTCCTTTACATAACATGCTTGGGCGATGCAATAAACCTGCATGTTAAATAGCACATCTGTACGATGAACTATAACACAAAGTGACATTTACAAAATGGCAGGTGCCGGCCAACCTTGTTCTGGTATGGTCTTTACATACTATCTGAACAAGCAGTCAAGCTTGCAAGGAAAAGGAGGTAGCAAGCATACCAAGTCACATGCCCCTAATGTGTGAAGGGTGCCTTGCCAGGGAGGGCCCTCTGCAAAATGACTTTTTCCCAGTGTTAAAAAGGACTAGAGCCTCATCCCCATATGCCTGGCCCGATGGATGTGGGGATTTTGGGGGGGGGGCATATCGGAATCTGGATGTAAATATCCCAGAAAAGCATAAACTTTTGCTGTTTGGGCATTCATTCAAACCCCTATACTTTTAATTTGCTTGGTGGAATCTGAACTTAAAAGAGTGGGACATGAAAAAAAACAACATCCATACTCACCTAGGTGGATGCAGCAACTGTCCAATGCCAGTGACAGCGCTGGGCTGTGTAGGGGGCTGACAGGCTGAGCCAGCTGCCAGACAGACAACATGATGGATCCCAACATTAAAGTCGGGATCCCTCTAGAGTAGCGGTCTCCAAAATGCCAGATGTGGTCCTTTGCTTGTATTTATCTGGCCCTTGGGACACTAGTCCAATAACTGGCACCAATGATAGGGCACCATTCCCCCTACTGATACCATCAATGGGGCACTGTTTCTCCAATTAAAACCAATGATGCTGAGGCATTTTCTACAAACTCTGGCCACAGTCCGGCCCCACTAAAGCCTGAAGGACAGTAAATTGTCTCTTTTCTTAGAAAGTTTGGAGACCCCTGCTCTAGAGCCTGGACCTGCAGAATGACCTCAGCTGAATATGGGTCACAGGAGTGGAAAACAAACTGCACTCCTGTGACCTACAGATTGGTCCAAAATAGCTTTATGGTTTTAACAAAGTATATCGATTTATCGACTGTGCTTGGGAAGAGTGAAAAAAAAAATCCTTATCCTGTAATTCGGCTTTAATTTTTTTTTCTAAAGAGTAACTTAGTTTCCCTTTATAGCTATACCCTATAATCCCATGCAAACAGCTCAGACTGAAAAATGAAGGGTGAAACACTGCAAAGTTCTATTCCAGGAACAGACAAAGCTGGCTATGCTGTCTAGCATGAGTGAGTGAATCTCAAGTTAGTAAATAAAAAATTACAAATCTTTTGGAAGGTAGAACAATTCACATATACAGGTTTACCTACATATTTAGCTGCCTGCCTACAAGTCCTACTTTAGATTTTATATTATAGTAATGAATTGCATGGGGCTGTTTACCATTTTAAACAGTTCTTCTAACTTTTCCTGTACTAATACTTTCCTCTGTCTGAAGACAAAGGGGACCATTAAACGCTAGCTGCTCTTAAGAGGTATGGCTCCCATAAAATGTACAAGCACATTTGCTCAATAAACATTAAGGCCCAGATTCTCGTACGAGTTACGCCGGCGTATCTCCAGATACGCCGTCGTAACTCTGAGTCCGAGCCGTTTTATCTTGGCGCCTGATTCAAAGAATCAGATACGCTAAAATTTCACTAAGATACGACCAGCGTAAGTCTCTTACGCCGTCGTATCTTAACTGCATATTTACGCTGGCCGATAGGGGCGTGTACGCTGATTTACGCCTAGAAATATGTAAATCAGCTAGATACGTCAATTCACGAACGTTCGCCCGGCCGATGCAGTACAGATACGCCGTTTACGTTAGGCTTTTCCTGGCGTAAAGTTACCCCTGGTAGATGAGGCGTACCAATGTTAAGTATGGACGTCGGAACAGCGTAAAATTTTTCACGTTTTACGTCGTTTGCGTAAGTCGTTCGCGAATAGGGCTGTGCGTCATTTACGTCCACGTCAAAAGCATTGGCTTCTTGCGGGTTCATTTGGAGCATGCGCACTGGGATACTTTCACGGACGGCGCATGCGCCGTTCGTAAAAAGCGTCATTTACGTGGGGTCACATAAAATTTATATAACACACGTCCACATCTTCCACATTTGAATTAGGCGGGCTTACGCCGGCCTCTTTACGCTACGCCGCGGCAACTTTGGTTTGAGAATACGGCACTTGCCTGTCAAAGTTGCGGAGGCGTAACGTAAATAGGACACGTTACATCCGCAAAAAGATGCGTGCTTCTACGTGAATCCGGGCCCAAGTCTCTATTAAAAACTGTTTTTATCTGTTACTATTGGAGAGCCTTTCCATTACGCCCTGTCCTGATATGTGAAATCTCCCCAATAGGGGCACAGATAGCAATAAAAATCCAAAAAATCCTGGAAATTTTGGCTGGACTTGTTCTTGAAGTGAAATGCATCAGCACAGACCAAAAAATCATAATAAGGTTTTAAACTCCTTATTACCTCTTGTCAAAAAACAAGTTTGTTTATTGATCAATATACCGTATTGCCCTAAGCTTTTATTATTTATATTTCCTGGATGCTAACACTAGGTATTCCACTATGTTACCATGTTTCATATTTCAAATACATTTTTGTGAGAAAACTGTAATTTTCAAAAAGCCATTATGCGAAAGCAAATCACTTAGGATATCTCCAGGGTGTTTGCTGACTGACGTACATTATCTGTGATAAACTCTAAACTCTATATAATCCGATACTTTATATAATTGCTGATGATTAAAGAACAACCTATACCTCCAAATCTCTGGTCTTTATAAAAGCTGAGGATGACAAATAACATAACTGTGTGAAGACAATCTGACTGTTCCTTGTTATCACCCAAATGTCTTTCAGACATAGGTCATAACTGGAAGCTGATAAACAATGTCTGTGTTTAACGTTCTTCCCACAAAGCCATATCCCTAGTGATTTGTACTTATCATACTAGCCTTGCTGGCGTATACACTGGTACGTGTCACTTCCAGCATCTCTCATTTGTTGGGGCACCAATCCTTTTTTCATTTTTATTTTGACCATGAACTATTCTGCTCTTTTGTTTAACCACTTCCATACAGGGCACTTATACACCTTCCCGCCCAGACAAATTTTTAGCTTTCAGCGCTGTTGCACTTTGAAGGACAATTGCGCGGTCATGCTACACTGTACCCAAATTAAGGGGCAGATCCACAGAGATCTGCACCCGCGCAGCGTATCAGAGATACGCTACGCTGCCGTACCTTACCTGGCTTTAGTTCAAATCCATAAAAATTTGGCCCCGTAAGTTACGGCGCCGTAGTCTATCTCTGGCGGTGTAATGGCGCGTAATTCATTTTGCGATTAGGGGGCGTGTTTTTTATTTAAATGAAGCGCGTCCCGCACCAAATGAACTGCGCATGCGCCGTCCCTAAATTTCCTGCTGTGCATTGCGCTAAATGACGTTGCAAGGACGTCATTTTTTTTAACATAGACGTGAATTACGTCCATCCCGATTCACGGACGACTTACGCAAAAAAAAAAATTAAACGCGGGAACGACGGCCATACTTAACATGGTAGGTCTAACTATACGCCACGAAATACCAGATTTAACTATACGCCGGAAAAAGCCGACTAGAGACGACGTAAAGGAATGCGCCGGCCGCTCGTACATTCGTGGATCGTCGGAAATAGCTAATTTGCATACTCGACGCGGAAAACGACGTGAACGCCACCCAGCGGACGCCGAAGAATTGCATCTTAGATCCGAAGGCGTACGAAGACGTAAGCCTGTCGGATCTAACGCAGATGCCGTCGTATCTTGGTTTGAGGATTCAAAACAACGATACGACGCAGGTAATTTGAAAGTACGCCGGCGTACTCGCTCTCTGGATTTACCCCTAAATGTTTATCATTTTGTTCACACAAATAGAGCTTTCTTTTGGTGGTATTTAATCACCTCTGGGATTTTTATTTTCTGCAAAAAAAATTTAAAATTACTGAAGATGAAAAAAAAAAAAAAAATTTGTTTCAGTTATAAAACATTGTAAATAAGTATGTTTTCTCCTTCACGGATGGGCACTGATGGTACTGCACTGACGGGCACTGATAAGGTGGCACTGACGGGCATCGATGAGGTGGCACTGATGTGGTGGCATTGATGGGCACTGATAATGGGCACTAATATGCGGCACTGATAGGTGGCACGGATGGGCACGGATGGGCGTGGATAGGCAGCACGGATGGGCATGGATAGGCGGCATGGATGGGCACAAATAGGTGGCATGGATGGGCACGGATAGGTGGCATGGATAGGCACAGATAGGCGGCATGGAAGGGTACGGATAGGCGACATAGATGGGCACTGATAGGCGGCATGGATGGGCATGGATAGGGCATAGATGGGCACTGATAGGTGGCACTAACGTACTAATGGATGTGTTGTACTAATGGATGCCAATCAGTGCCAAACAATAATGCCTGTCAATCAGTGATGCCCATTGTGGGCACTGATTGGCATCCATTGTGAGCACTGATTGGCATCCATTATTTGTGATTGTAATCCCTGGTGGTCTAGGGTGGCATACCTGTGGTGGGCATCCCTGGTGGTCTAGTGGCATCCCTGGTGGTCCAGTGTGGGCATCCTTGGGGGGGCTGTGCTGATAATCGATCAGCACAAACCCCCCCTGTCAGAGGAGCAGCCGATCGGCTCTCCTCTACTCGCATCTGACAGACGCGAGTGAGGAAAAGACGATTACCGGCTTTTCCTGTTTACATCGTGATCAGCCGTGATTGGACACGGCTGATCACGTGATAAAGAGTCTCCTTCGGAGACTCTTTACCTAGATCGGTGTTGCAACAACGATCGCCGCGATGCGCGCCCCCTGGGGGAGCGCAGAGGCTCAATATCCTGAGGACGTCATATGACGTCCACTCAGGATATTGAAACCACTTTGCCAATGTCTTTTTGCATAAGGCAGGCGGCAAGTGGTTAAAGTAGTGGCCCTAAAGGCTGAATGTTTTAGAATCACATGAAGAATGCATGAGTATGCATGAAGGTAAAAAACCTTCAGTGTTATTTAAAGGGTTACTAAACCCTTGTTTTTTTTTTTTTTTTTTTTAAATAACAAACATATCATACTTACCTCCACTGTGCAGTTAGTTTTGCACAGAGTGGCCCAGAACCCGTCTTCTGGGGTCCCCCCTCGGCGCTTGTGGCTCCTCCTGGCATCTGGAAACCCCATAGGAGAAACGCTCTCCCAAGGGGATACCGTGCGGGTGCGCTCCTGAGTCCAGCATCTGCATCTTTAGACACAGAATGCTGGATTGTATTTGATTGACAGCAGCGGGAGCCAATGGCTGCGCTACTATCAATCTATCCAATCAAGAGCCAAGAACCCTGGTCAGAGAGGTAGAGCACGTCTCCAGTGGGGGAACGAACGGGCTCAGGTGAGTAAAACGGGGGGGCAGGGAAGCTGTTGAGTGACAGAAGTTTTTGTACCTTAATGCATTCTATATGCATTAAGGTGAAAAAAACACAAGGGTTTACAACCCCTTTAAGCCCAATTGCCATTGGCTTCTGCTGCTGTCAATCACAGCCTATGAGGAGGGAGAAGGGGGCAGGGCACACTCTGTGTGTCTCATAGACAGAAAGAGGTGGTTCAAGGGCGAGCACACATGAGTGTCCCAGAGAAAGCAGCTTGCTATGTGGGCACTCAGCAGGAGGGAGGGGCAGATGCACCAGCAGGGGACCAGAGAAGAGGAGGATCAGGGCTGTTCTGTGCAAAATCACTGCAGAGAGCATGTAAGTATGACATGTTTGATTTTTTTTAAGTGTAAACCTTTACAAACACTTTAAGAAAAGCAAAAAAATTACTATTGCTCTCACCTTTCTTTTTTTTATTTTTTATTGATGTGTTACATATTTACATAGTCATAGTCAGGTTGAAAAAATACACAATTCTATCTATAGTAAAAAAAGGGTTATGGCATTTCACCTTTGCGCATTTACCATTAGTTTGAATCATCCATTTTTAAAACTCATATAAACACGGTGCTAACCAATTGTGGATACTGAATGGCAAGGGCAAAAAAATCAAAAAATAAATTACTCACAGTATATTTTGTAGATTCTGTCCTTCTGCCCCACTATTGCAACCCCTCATCACATTTGCAGGCAGATAACAATTGTCAAAATAACAGGCAGAAGTTGATTTGTAAATAAGCACTGTTTATATGAGAAAGAGAGATACAAAGTAATATTGCTACTTTTATATCTACTCTGTTTTATTCATCTGCAGATCAAAGGGATGAGCTTCAACCAGCTTTTGAAGTCAGTCAAAGGAACCAGACTTGTAAACCAAAAAAGTTATTGTTTTTAAATAATAATTGTTCCTATTTAACCAGTATATTAATCCTTTGTTTATTCGAATCAGCCCTTACTAACTACGTTTTTCCTTCACCCCTATCAATTATTTTCCTGCTTCTTTTTTTTTTTACTTCTATTTTTCTAAACTACAGTATTTAAACTCTTTTAATTTTATTTGTTTTGTTTATCATTTATTTGCGTTTTTAACATTTTAAAAAGTGTAGAAGTAGAAAAAAGAAAATTGTATTTGTACCTACCTTTGTAATGCTTTGTACCAGAATCATAATTTTAGTGTCATATTAGAAGACACAAATTATAGAATCATTATCTACTGCAACACTATTTGTTTTTAAACGAACATTGATAATAATAAAAAAAAGTGTGTATTGTTAAATTTTGGGGTTTATGGATTGCAAAAAAATAAATAAAAATCTGCAAGATTATTGCACAGAAAGATAAAAATAGAGCATTGTCTGTCCAAAAATGATACTTTGCTTTTTTAAGTAAAGATAAAGTTATTTCCAAATTAAGACCTCGGTCCCCATATCAGAAATGCAAAAAATCCTCTTGTCTTTAGAGGCTACGCATGTGTGGGATTTGAAGTGGTTAAGTATGTTTAAAGGATATCTAAAAAACAAAAAAGAGAATATATTGCAGCTTATCAATTCTTAATGTGGAGTTCCAGCCTTTTTATTTTTTATTACTAAGAAACGCAGACCAAGCTATCCTGCAATATTGACAATTAGAGGATTAAGAAACAACATTTAACACTGACAAGGGTTGTTAAAAATGTTCAACTTTTATTCATTTAGTTAAAACCTTTACCCTAAAAGTAGCTGCTTAAAAGGTGTTAGCTGGAGTTAGGATTTAATGTGTTAGTCATTTATGTCATATACAGTGTCTTGAAAAAGTATTCACACCCCTTGAAAAATTCCACATTTTGTCATGTTTTGTCATATGGAAAACGATAAATGGTTTTCAACATTTCTCACAAAAAAATATAAAAAAAGTGTGGCGTGCATTTGTATTCAGCCCTCCTGAGTCAATACTTTGTATAACCACCTTTTGCTGCAATTACAGCTGCAAGTCTTTTTGGGGATGTCTCCTACCAGCTTTGCACATCTAGAGAGTAACATTTTTGCCCATTATTCTTTGCAAAATAGCTCAAGCTCTGTCAGATTGGGTGGAGAGCGTCGGTGAACAGCAATTTTCAAGTCTTGCCACAGATTCTCAATTGGATTTAGGTCTGGACTTTGACTGGGCCATTCTAACACATGGATATGCTTTGATCTAAACCAATCATGTGTTTCTCACTTGCTCTCCCTCCCAGACCCTGCTGCTCAAAGATGGAGGATTTTTAGCACTTCAAGTAGTTGTACCGGGCTGATGCCTGCAGCTGTAGACATCACCCCAGTACCATTTTTATAGCTGATGGTTGGCTTTCTTGTGATAATAACTGATGCAGCTAAGCAGCCGCTTGATTGTTATCACAAGCAGTGGGAAGGGATTTCTTAGAGACCCCCCTTAAGAAGATACGACATCCCCTGTATCGAGACGCGTAGGGGAGGGGACAGGACGGCAGGAGAGTCTGAGTGAGACTAAAGCCTCGTACACACGATCGGACATCAAACAAACTTTCCCTTGGATTTTTGTCCGAAGTGAGTTGTCCGGTCACACCCATAGCATACACACGCTCTGACTTTTTCTGCAACAAACACGAGCGTAGTGACGTTTCAACGTACTGACGAGAGTTTAAAAAAGGAAGTTCAATTCTCCAGTCTCACGCTTTGGGCTCCTTCTGCTAATCGAGAGTTAGTAGAGGTTTTGTCTGTGTGCATTCGCGATTTTCAGTTTTCGATATAATAAGGGCAAATTATTTAGTCACATCACCCCCTGCCTCCATCCCCCTCTGCTACCAACACCCCCTGCCTTTACCCCCCTCTGCGGTGTCACAATCTCCCTCTGCCTCCAATCTCCCTCTGCCTCCAATCTCCTTCAGGCCCCCTGCCTCCATCCCCTTCTGCCACCAACACCCCCTGCCTTCACCCCCCTCTGCGGTGCCACAGTCTCCCCCTGCCTCCAATCTCCCCCAGGCCCCCTGCCTCCAATCACCCCCTGCCTCCATCCCCCTCTGCCGTGCCACCAACAACCCCTGTCTCCATCCCCACCCCCTCCGATTCCACCATCCCCCTCTGCGGTGCCTCCAATCACCCCCTGCCACTAACACCCCCTGCCTCCAATCACCCCCTGCCTCCAATCTCCATTTGCAGTTCCAGGCCGAACCGATCTCGGCTTTTATTGGCACATTCCCGCAACCACATTTACGAACGGGGGGAAAAAGTGTCAATTTTTACAGTTTGTCCGTAAAAATACAGACGGTTGGCAACACTGCAGCACTCTGATACAGCTTTTTGGATCACTCACTGGGCTGTGTGGTTTTATGAACTGTAATACTTATCATTCCAGGAATGCTGCAATTTGAATATCACATGCACTGAAGCACGTTGGAGCAGTGGTGTATTTAGGTTTCGTGCTGCCCTAGGCCTGACTAAACTTGTGCACCCCCTAATTTAAATATGAGCCACCCTTCCTGTCAAGGCCACGCTCCTTTCTGTTTAAGACCTGTCCTGACATTTTTGAGTGTCCCTCAGTTCTTAGAACCTGGGGGGGAATGGATTCCCTTAATTTGTATAGATTTCCTCTAACTTCCTGTTTGGCTATGGGGCAGGAAGTGAACGGAAATCTCTGCAATGGGACGGAGATGGTAAAAAATAAACTGACAGGGGCTGTAACCCTCCCTTACTCTATCCAAAATGAAAATAAAAGTGTTGCCTATAGTTCTACATTAAGCACAAATGTCTGATAATTTTATGGAGAGGACTAAGAAGATATAACCACACCAGTGGTGCAGCAGAAAACATATAGCACCGTGAGGAAGGTTTGTGGTCCAGGATGATAGGACAGTCAAAATTAGAAGCAGCTTGTGTTACACTAAAAGTGTAGAAAAGTATACTAAAAGTGTAGCGCAAGCCGGCAGGGACTCTTTCCGTGCTGCCCCCCTGTTGGCCTAGGCCAGGATACAGCGTTGAATATCAGCAGTCTGAAAATGCCCAAATTGGGCCCAAAGTGTCAATATTTTGTGTGGCCACCATTATTTTACAGCACTGCCTTAACCCTCTTGGGCATGGAGTTCACCAGAGCTTCACAGGTTGCCACTGGAGTCCTCTTCCACTTCTCCATGACAACATCACAGAGCTGGTGGATGTTAGAGACCTTGCACTCCTCCACCTTCTATTTAAGGATGCCCCACAGATGTTCAATAGGGTTTAGGTCTGGAGACATGCTTGGCCAGTCCATCACCTTTACCCTCAGCTTCTTTAGCAAGGCAGTGATCGTCTTGGAGGTGTGTTTGGGGTTATTATGTTGGAATGCTGGCATGTGGCCAAGTCTCTGAAGGGAGGGGATCATGCTCTGCTTCAGTATGTCACAGTACATGTTGTCATTCATGGTTCCCTCAATGAACTGTAGCTCCTCAGTGCCAGCAGAACTCATGCAGCCCCAGACCATGACTCTCCCACCACCATGCCTGACTTTAGGCAAGACACACTTGTCTTTGTACTCCTCACCTGGTTGCCGCCACACACGCTTGACACCATCTGAACCAAATACGTTTATCTTGGTCTCATCAGACCACAGGGCATGGTTCCAGTAATCCAAGTCCTTAATCTGCTTGTCTTCAGAAAACAGTTTGTGGCCTTTCTAGTGCATGAACTTTAGAAGAGGCTTCCTTCAGCTGTAGATGCACAGAAAAGAATAGGACCAGGAATCAGCTTCTTCAACCTTTATTTAATCTTTTATAAAAACATCACAGATAGTGTGGGGTACAGTGGAAAGAAAACATGTTTCATGCTACAGTTGTCTCTCCCCAGGACAAACACAACCCACATATACTCAGTATAACAATATAAATGGTCTCACCTGATGGGAGGGCTCCTTTATTTTTAAGCCATACAGTGGACCTGTGAACAGGCTGTGGAAATACAACCAAGTATGTGCTTAACATGCTTGAAATACCTTTTTAAAGGAACTTTGTTGCTAAAATAAATACCTAAAGTAATGAGTCCTATGCAAAGAAATTTTTTATTTTTTACTTTACCCATTGCTCAGTCTAGCAATCTCTGCTGTAGTAAAGATACCATTTCCCTGAGGAATCTGCAGAATCTGACACTTCTAGGTTTGTTGATTTCCTGGTCCTCAGCCGAACTCTGTTGTTATTCCCACCACCCCTGCAACATTGTTAGACATTGTAGTGATATAGAGGCAGGGGATCAAGCCACTCAGTGGAGAAAGCCACAGTGTCAGGGAAATGGCCGTGGAAGTACTGGCAATCTTGCCAGTAGAAGAAATGGCCGAAGGCTGTGTCAGGGAAATGACCGTGGAAGTACTGGCAATCTTGCCAGTAGAAGAAATGGCCGCCAGAGACACATCATGTGACAGGTGGATCCCCCTGCTGGCCTATAAAAGGCTGCCACTGTCTGACCCAAATTGCTGGATTGTCTTCAGCTTCCTGTGTCTGTTTACCTTGTAACTCCTGGCTTGATCTCTGCCTTTGGCCTGACCTGTGATCCCGATTATCTCCTCGCTCTGACCTTGGCTTGGCTGACTATTCTTCGATCCACTGCCCACTGTTCATGACCCGGCTTGCTCCTGTTTGCTCTTGGACTGTCTCCCGGTATATGACCTCTGGCCTGGCTGTGAACCCTGCTCCTGGTTTATCCTGCATACGCCTACTCAGGACTTCTTCCTGCATGGCTACTGACATCACTACCCAGCACACCCCAGCTACATTCTGCTTACCAGCCTGTTGCAGCACTACTGGCAACCTGTGCACCTTTGGGCACCGTATCCCCTGTATCACTCCCAGGGGAGCGCTGCACTTAGCCGCAAGGGGCGCCCTCTCTGCCACTCGGCCTCACATCAGAGACGTGACACACAGACTGGGAACTTAAAACAGTGTACCAAGTCTTACATGTCCTTAAAAACAATGTCAAAATTATTAGAGTAAGATAGTTATAAGGTGTAACGCTCACCACCGTTTACGATATTCCATTCCATCGCCCCACGACAGCTTATCCGACAATCCAGCCGACAGGACCCATTTCATTTCCCAGTAAGACGAGACACACGCTCTGTTTCTGGTTCCAAAATGAATGAATACTTTAATGGTACCTTAGCTTTCTTATATGCAGTACAAACATGTTACAGTTAATCAAAGGAACAAAGAAACTCTCCACTCCACATCCAGACAGACATTCTGGCTCCGCATTAAGAGGAGGTAATTACTACAGTTAACAAGTCACATTCCACATCTAAGCATAAATATACTTTTCACACAAACAGTGTCATTAGCATCACACGATGGAATGTCTTTCAGGAGCCAGCCTCAATTAACACCTAAAAGTTAGACTTCTGACCTTTACAGACTTAATTAGTACAATGGACACAGAATGTAATCACAGCAAGATACTTAAAAACATCCCATAATAGCCAGCCAGGCTGACTTTCAGCTTCAATCCACATCACCACAGTAGCAGACTTAATTAGCATCTCAACAGTCTATGTTAAGCATTGAAGGGGACATTCTCTTATTGACCTGTTGTGGGTCAGCATGAAATCACCTGTAATATGTCCAGATCTCCTACAATACATGAATTATCATTTCTCAGCCATCCTATGCCCAAAAGGGGCATAGGATGACCCTAGACCCAAGAGCCATTAGTGACGCTGGCACAGGAGTACACCACATCCGTTAAAGGTCTCTGGGTGTCACGGGCCATTCCGTTACATCAGGTTAATCAAGCAAACTAATGCATACATTATACTCCTAAATTTGGTCTAAGCAACCAGGCATAAATAACCTTTGGTCAATTTTTTTTATCCATAGCTGTCCATAGATGGGTTTTTTTTATTTTTTATTCAGCCAGTGGGCTGAAAGAAAAAGAAACTGAAAGTGAGGTGGATGGAGGAATCCCCCTAGCCACCAGGACTTGCCACTGTCAGAATACTCTGAACAACAAAGGTTCTCTTCTCCAGCATGTCTCTTTAACACAGTGCTTCTCAATTATTTTCTGTCATGCCCCCCCTAGGAAGAAGAAAACATTTCGCGCCCCCCGCGCGACTGTAAATAGTATCATTTGTCTATAAAATTGTTATAAGTACACCTCTGCATAACACTGTATCCACATATCCCCCCACACAGTATTGCCCTTCTTCACATATCCCCCCACACACTATTGCCCTTCTTCACATATCCCCCCCACACAGTATTGCCCCATCACATATCCCCCCACACAGTATTGCCCCATCACATATCCCCCCACACAGTATTGCCCCCTTTACATGACCCCATCACATACCCCCCCCCACAAAGTATTGCCCCCTTTACATGACCCCCATCACATATCCTGCACACAGTTTCCCCCATCACATAACCCCCCTTTTCCCCCCACAGCACAGCCCCCACTCCTCGTCCTTAACATTTCCATATATTTTCCGCCTCCCGCTGTCCGCTCCTCTAACTAGCGGAGGAGGCTGGGGACAGAAGCGGATACTAAATGGCGCGATCGCCGCGGTCCGGAATGAGCCCCCCTTTATGGAGCCTCGGGCCCCCCCTGGGGGGCGCGCCCCACTATTTGAGAAGCACTGCTTTAACAGAACATGAATAAATAATTGCCTTCTGTCAAGCAGAGAGAGCCACACACTTATCAAAAATAGTCCAGTCCCTACCGAACTTGGCCAAATTTCAATTCATTTATGGCCAAATTTAGTATTATTATTATTATTATTATACAGGCTTTATATAGCACCGAGTTTGTGCAGCGCTTAACAAAATAAAGGCAGACATTACAGTTACATTGCAATTTGGTACAAGAGGAATCAGAGGGCCCTAGTATAAGGTGAGATCAGAAACATAGAGTGGCCACAGATGAGAGGTGGCACACAATGTTGAAGCCACAAAATAAATGCTGCACAGAATATTTATTTTTTCCATAGAGAAAAAAATATTATAACTTTTAAATGTAAAGGGAGTACAGTATGTAATGATGCAGGATTTTCCAGTGATGACCCCAGCTCAAAAGCACAGTATTGAGGATTCTCCTTGACACATTATCATTGTCTGTGAATTTGCCATAGTGTGTTATAAATACGGTATGTATGCACATTTCAACTATAAATTACGGTGTACTTTAAACAGTAGTATTTGCTGTTGCTGTCCAATCCCATTCTAACTTCAGATAAATGCAAAAAATAAAAAAATAAAAATCTTTTTTTAACTTGTGATACTATTTGTGTCTGTGTGAAACCTTGTCTTTTTCTACTGCCTGTGAGGCGTAATGACTAAGTAACCCAATGTGAACTCCCCAAAAAAAATTCTCATTTTTTTTTTCTCTTTTTTAAATACAAACTATGGGTGAAAATGAACTGTTTTAATATTAATATGATTAAAACAGACAGCTTGCTTTCATATCAGTTTTAAAGTAAACTATGTAAAGATAACTTCAAAGTGGTTCATAATATTGTAGATATTTGATGTAAAATGTGTTTATAAAAAGCTCTGATCCTATGGAAAGCTCTGGGAGATGTCAGTCATGTGAGCCTCCCCTTACTGCAACAGACTTTAGTAAGTAAATTGCAAAGTATGCATAAAGACATATGCGGCAATTTTAGAACTAGTGGATTGGATGAAATCCATGACTGTGCAAATATTTACAGCACTTTCTACTCAAAGGATTAGTCATTCCAAAAAAAAAAAAAACCTTCAGCAAGATATTTCATCTGATAAAAGATGCATCTACGAGACCTGGCAGATGCAGAGATCTGCAGTAACACAGCAACAAAAGTTGTCTCTCTGGTGACCCATCTCTTGTGCTTCAATAAATATTTTACAGTACAGTATATTTAAAGTATGAGAGCAGAGCCTAGTTTAAAAAAAAAAAATTTAGTACAACAGGGCAGGCAAGGATTAGAATTTCTATTGAGTTTGTATTGTCATATGCTTCCCTGTTGAGGTGAGTGTCACTTACCTCCTGTCCCATATACAGTAATTACTAGAACAGGAAGTTAGTGAAAATTTCCCCAACCAAAACAGCAACAAAATTCTGACATAATTTCTAACCCTTGCCCACTCTATTCAAAACTAAAATAACATGTTTTGCCTGGAGTTAGACCTAAAAAAGCTGACTGGTGAAAGTGACCTGCCCCACATGGGTGTAATGCAAAAACATACATATAATTCAAAGAAAATGAAAACAACTCTTTTGTTTACCAATCTGCTACAAAATATAAAATATTAATGGCATTGAGGGTTTTCTGTCTTCTTTTGTTCTGTCTTTTATAGTTCGGGGGTGTTAGCAACTGTGGTAAGTGCTCCAGGTCCACATGAAAATAATTATTAAATAAAGTCTTTCTTCAGCACAGTAGCGTAACACAGTGGCTCACCACCACAAGGCTTTACCTTAAGCTTGCCTACAAGCCTACTTGCCTAAAAGTAAGTAAAACAAACATTTTTTACTTACTTGCATATGGCTGTTACTAGGCAGATTTTATAATCTGCCTAGTTCCTAGTCCACGGTGGTTCAACTTCCTGTCCTAAGACCCCATTGCCTCCTAAGAAACGATGACACTCATTTCCCAGGAGTCTCTGGGCATTACTGTGCCTAAAAATCCCAGCATGCACCTCTCTAGGGAAATCCAGGAAGACACAGCCGCTGTTTTATGTACCGATCGTGTTTTTTTAATAATTGTAAAAGAATATTGGGGTGGATTCAGGTACGGGCGCGCAAAACTGCGGCGGCGTAACGAATGACATTTACGTTACGCCTCCGCAAGTTTTACGGGCAAGTGCTTAATTCACAAAGCACTTGCCTGTAAAGTTGCGGCGGCGTAGCGTAAAAGGGGCTGGCGTAAGCGCGCGTAATTCAAATGATCCCGTAGGGGGCGTGGATCATTTAAATTAGGCGTGTTCCCGCGCCGAACGTACTGCACATGCGCCGTCCCTAAAATTTCCCTACGTGCATTACAGTAATTGACGTCGCAAGGACTTCATTGGTATCGATGTGAACGTAAATGGCGTCCAGCGCCATTCACGGACGACTTACACAAACGACGTAAAATTTTCAAATCGCGACGCGGGAACGACGTCTATACTTAACATTGGCTGCGCCTCCTAATAGCAGGAGCAGCCTTACGAGGGAAATGACGTACGCAAACAACGTAAAAAACTACCCCTGGACGCACGTACGTTCGTGAATCGGCGTAAGTATGTAATTTGCATACTCTATGCTGACATCTATGGGAGCGCCACCTAGCGGCCAGCGTCAGAATGCACCCTAAGATACGACGGCATAAGAGACTTATGCCAGTCGTATCTTAGGCTAAAGTCAGCGTATCTAGCTTTCTGAATACAGAAAGTAGATACGCCGGCGCTACTTAGGAATTATGCTGCGTATCTATGGATACGCAGGCGTAATTGCTCTCTGAATCTACCCCATTGAATGTAATGTATTGTGGATTGCAAAAAAAAAAACTATGCCCGGAATCCCGCTTTAATTCCCATTGCTCCACACCTGCTCTCTGTAGTTTTAAGGACCTGTTGCTGCAGGTAAGTTAACCCCTTGTTGTCCCCTAAAGAGATCACAACCCAAATATTGGTGAAACATATGATATTATCCATTTACGAACCATCCTCAAAATTCTGTACAAATCCCCCCTTCTGCTTCAATACAGAAGTGTTGGAGGCAGTCTTAGATACAATGCACCCGAGAGAGGGCATCAGCTATTTGATGCTGTCTCCCCAGTCTGTGCTCTACCGCAAAACTGAACTCCTGGAGAACCACCTGATCACTCTGGCATGCTTGTTTTGTCTCTTCCAGGTCAATGGGGCATGGTCTTACACTATGCAGAATCACCTATTCAGCAGAAAGTACTAAAAAAGGGTCCATTTTATGGCCAGGCACTCTTGCTCTAGTTTTTCTCCCCGTGCTGTCCATTTACAGCTGAGAAAAACAACAGGGTGCTCTTCATCATAGACCTTGTGAGACAGGACCATTCCTAATCCCTCACTTGTGGCATCTGTCTGGACCATAATTCTCAAAAAAAAAAAAAAATCAGGAGCAAATAGAACTGGATTCAAGACTCAATGCAGCCTTAAAGGGTCACTAAAGGGAAAAAATGTTTTTGCTGAAATGACTGTTTACAGGGTATAGAGACATAAAAATTAACTGATTCCTTTTAAAAATGATTAAAAATAGATTAAATTCAATCATATAATGTACCTGCAGTTTCACTTTCGTTTTTAAACTGGTTTCATGTTTCTGTGAAGTAAAGAGACCCACAGAACAAAAACAAACAAATCCAGGGCAGTGTTTTGTTTTTAAAACTAATCTGATTGGTTCTGAGGAGTTTTAGACACACAGCTTGGACCACAGTGAAAAGTTGCCATGAGATTTTTCATAAGGAGCCAGACAAGCAGGAAGTGTGGAGATCACAGCAGAATTACAGCAACTTCAAAGCACAAACGAACAATGAGGACATGAAACCAGGACTGCAGTAAGGTAAAGGAAGCTATTTAGCTAAAAAAAAAAAAAATTCCTTTAGTGATCCTTTAAGCTTTTGAAAAAAAATTCAGTCAGCATCAGCATTCCACTGGATCATCACTAACTTCCTGTCATTTGTCAAGTCAGTCAGTGGTGCAGCAATGAAGACAAAGTCGGGGACAAACTACCAGTAGTAACCAACATGTCTAGAAATGCCCAGACCTGTTTATTGGTTAGGGGTGGAGCCAATTCTGTATAGCTTCTATTTTGTTCATTTTAGGCTTCACCAGACCCCTACCCACAATGTACCCCAGATAGTTGGCTTCCTACATTCTTATTGCACATTTCTCAGGATTTACAATATCATCCAGGTAGACTGAGGTTTATTTCTGATGAAGGCCTGGCATCTTATCCATCTCCTTTTAGAAGGTGGTCAGGACGTGTAATCCACCTGGCATTCTCTTGTACTGAAAGTGACCCTCAGATGTGGAAAATGTTTTTCCCCTGCTTCCTTGGTTAAGGGTATCTGACTGCCAGTACTTACTTGGTGAGGTCTAAAATGGTGATATACGGGGCTGGTCCCAACCTCTCTATTAAATAGTCTTCCCAGGATATGCATCAAATGTGGACTTGCACAGAGAACACCAGGCACAAGTATGATATAAATAAGGTGATTTCATAAAGATAAAGTAAATAAAACAATATAAACACACATCCAGTATACCAAAATCCCATGAACCGTAACTAGTGAATCTAATAAGTGAAGGTGCTAACATCGAGCAAACTACCTAAGCCAACTAAGTAACTATTTACAGGCAGTGTGGATGAGAAGCGTATTCAGTGTCAGAGCCAGGGTCATGCACAGGAGATCAGGCAGAGGGAACAGGAAGCAAGCCAGGACAGGGAGAGGGTAAACGGGAACACCAACAAGCAACCAGGCAGAGGATCAGGAACAGAGTACATGTTAACGGTTCACAGATCATGGGCACATGGGCAATACACCAAGGCAAGGGGGAGTAGCACAGGAAGAGCTCAATATCTTCCCAACAACCAGCATTATTAGGTAATTACTAATTAGTAAGAGCTTCTGAGAGACACCCACTGCTGAACACTGCAACTACAACCTACAGATACCAACACAATTGGCTTGACCATTCACTTTAGATTTCTTAATGACATTGTGTTCAAGCGTTCTCTGAAGTTCCTCAGGCACCGCTTTCCTATGTGTTTCTGGGGTGCGATATGACTTTACTCTGACCTGTGCAGTGGGGTTTGTCCTAATGTAATGTTCAGTACCATTTGCGAGACTCAGTAGACCTGAAAACATTGATTTATCTTTCTCTAAGAGTTATTTTTCTTGCTGAGTTCGTAGTTTGCATAGGGTGATAGCAACATGCACCAGGTCAACACCTGCAGCAGACTCTAAATTGTACACCAACCATAGCGGACACTTGTTTCCAATCTCACAGGGTTTCAGCAAGTTTACATGGTAGATTTGATAGGATTTTCTCTTTCCATACTAATGTACCCTATAGTGAAACTAATCCACTTTCTTTACCACCTCGAAGGGTCCCTGAAATTTGGCAAGGAACTTACTCTCTATCATGGATATCAGTACAGTTGCCTGGTCTCCAACTTAAAACTGTCTGACCTTAGCTGACCTGTCGTATACCCTTCTTTGGGCTTCTCAAGCCTTTTAGCGATGCTCCCTCGTTAATGGCATCATTTAAGCAACCCTCTCCCGCTTTTGAGAGATGCGTTCAATTACCTTGTGTGGTGAAGACTCACTTTCCCACGTCTCTTTTACAAGACCAAGCAATCCACAGGGACGGCACCCATACACCAACTTATATAGTAAAAATATTGTGGATATTCGTGGATACTCTCAGAGGACACTGCAGGAAGCAACATGCCCCAGCCTTTCCCATCTTCCTGTACCATCCTCTTTAGCATTGACTTTAGAGTTTTAATAAAACTCCAATGAGGACATCTGTCTGTTAGTGATAGACAGAAGTGTGCAATTGCTTGATTTGAAACGACTTTCACAAGTCTGCCATCACCTTTGACATAAAAGAAATGCCCTGATCAGTCAGTATGCTCTTGGGAAATCTAGTTCTCGAAAACAGAGGGAACAGTCTATTAATTTTAAGGTGACCAAACATTTAACAGCTTAATTTAGGTTTATTTATGTATTGCAGGCAATAAAGAAATAGACTTACAAACACCTATGCAGTTTGCATGCCTATGTAAACAATCTAATCAACTTATATCCAAAAAGTTTGGGCCTCACATCACATAATTGTTGCTATATCTAAAATTAACTGTAATGTGTGTTGCCAGCTTAATGTAAATCTGTGGTCAGAGTGAGTAGCTAAAACATATACACTGAATAGCAATCATGTCTCAGTGCCTACATTCAGTGGGAGCAGGCAAGAGTACAGTCCAAGTGCAAGCTGAGGTCTCGTACAGGCAAATATCAAGAGTAAGCCAAGACAAGCTGGGTTGGTAAAAGGTAGTCAGATACAGATCGCAGGTATCAAAGAAATACTGTAGACAAGACAGCATTGGTCACGTGCAACTGATCAGTCTAAATACCCCACTTGGTGTCAGCATTAGGGACAGGCGCATGAGCAAGTGGTCACATACTGTACATGCACCTCTGCGAGCGTACAGTATGTGTGGCTCTGTACCATCCTGCTTGTAGATATTAGTCCCAATGCACCATTGTGCATGCTGACATGACCTTCCTAACATGCTGGCACTCACATTATCACTCAAATTATCTTTCAAATAATTTTATTTTGATGATATAAATAGACAGGGAGTAAGAAGCCATGTAAAGTCAAAAGCCTTACAATTAATCAAAATACTAATATACAGCACATATTGTACTGTATAACAGTGGCAGCTGGTGCTGTATATTTTGGGGGGGCGGCAAACAAGACATCCCGACGCCACCCCCGTCCCCCCATCGGTCGGCCGGCCGGCCAGCCGCCGCACACTTACACCGCCGCCCCTGGTTGGCCTCACACTTACCCTACCTATGACGCAGGCAGCTTTGGCTCCTTCCTGTGTCTCCTACTCTTCTGCATCTCGGGCTTCTCGATGGCTTCCCTCCTCCTTCCCTCATCGCGGCAGCCAATACCATCGCTTCTCCTCTTGGCCATTCGGGTCTCACCAGCTTCCTGATTGGCCGGGAGGAGAATCAGAAAGACAATAGGGAATATTAATTCACTATTGTCACACAACGGTGTGGGCTCAGGGAGCAGTTCTCTGCGCCCCGAGCCCACGCTTTCTTTAAGCCAATTAGAGCCTCTTGCTCTAATCACGTGCTTTCTAAAATAAAAATAAATTAGAATCCATGCGTCTGGTACACCCTGCATATAGATTAGGGGCCAGACGTCTGGAAAAGGGGGGGCGGCACCCCTGCGCCACTAATGGATCGGCCGCCACTGCTGTATACTGCATTTTGGAAGGATAGGGCTTCACCACACATATCGCACAGTAGTGCAGTTATACATGCAATATGCCTCATTTGCTGATTGAGCAGTAGTTTATGACTGTACATTATATATGACATAAAATGCACTGCTTTTTTGCTGCACTGAACTGAAATAAGCAGTGAATGGTACATTTATATCATTAGTGAGCAGCAGTGAGGGGGACATTGTAATGCTGAATATAGAAAGACTAGCACTAGGGCTCAAGTCCTGCGGGAACGCGTGGAAACAGAGTTCCTGCACTTTTTTCACAGCAGGAACTCAGTTCCCTTTGCAGAACTAGAGCAGCCGAGCCGCCCGAGCCAATCCTTCACTAAGCGGCAGTGCCCAGCTTGAGTCACTGTCAGGGGCAGGCGAACCTTAGTAATCCTTTATGTTACTGGCCGCTTCCTGTATATGGATTCATTGGGTAGTGTGCGGGTATTCCGTCACTTCCTCGATGCCGCAATGTCTCCTGGGAGCTTTTGTCATTGTTCCCAGGAGACATTGCGGAGGTCTTGCTTAAAGTTCTTTCTAAATCCCGCGATAACTTGCGGCAGACCTCCGCAATGTCTCCTGGGAACAATGACAAAAGCTCCCAGGAGACATTGCGGCATCGAGGAAGTGACGGAATACCCGCACACTACCCAATGAATCCATATACAGGAAGCGGCCAGTAACATAAAGGATTACTAAGGTACAGTGGATCGGAAAAAAAAACATGCGGTTTAGTAATTATGCATATGAGCGTATTATTTTTTATTTTATTTTTGGTGGAGGAGTGCATCTTGGGTGGGAGTTCCCACACTATTTTCCCCAGGACTTGACCCCTGACTAGCACACAATAAACGTTGGTTTGGCATAGAGCTTTAACAAGAGTTGTAATAGGCAACATGCAGTGAGCGGGGCCTAATGCTTCCCTTCAGATTCGTAACACATATATTATTTTTAAATTATCACCTACTTTACACAGCTAGTAAGAGGGAGTAATATAGATCATACCGTTTGGATTTTACTCTTTCTCTTGCATCTCTTCATATTCATATTCCGTGTTTAATAATAGCTAGGACCAATAAAGCGATTGTGGTTATGACTTTGAAATGTGCTAAATGCTTCTCAATCTCTGTGTAAAATTCTGATCAAACCCATTTCTCTTTATTAATTTACTGTACCTGAATAACTTCCTAAGATCTAAATGATGTTAAACAGACAGCACTTTGTAAAACTACTGAGGTAAGAGTGTTTGTTCATGTTCTCTAGAGTAGGAGCTGGTGTGAGAGGACTGATTGTCAGGCTGAATGGGGTACAGAGATATGGTGTTTACAGTAAAGGCCATTCATAAGGTACAGTCGTAATTTTCAAGTAAACATCTTACATTCCATTTTAGTGTGGGTAAGAAAACCTAACATTTTAGCTCTCAAATGCTGTATGTTCCTTCACCAGGGAGTGTATACAGTATCTCACAAAAGTGAGTACACCCCTCAAATTTTTGTAAATATTTTATTCTTTTCATGCGACAACACTGAAGAAATTACACTTTGCTACAATGTAAAGTAGTGAGTGTACAGCTTGTATAACAGTGTAAATTTGCTGTCCCCCTCAAAAAAACTCAACACATAGGCATTAATGTCTAAACCACTGGCAACATAAATTAGTACACCACTAAGTGAAAATGTCCAAATTGGGCCTAAAGTGTCAATATATTGTGTGGCCACCATTATTTTCCAGCACTGCCTTAAACCTCTTGGGCATGGAGTTCACCAGAGCGTCACAGATTGCCACTGGAGTCCTTTTCCACTCCTCCATGATGACATCACAGAGCTGGTGGATGTTAGAAAACTTGCGCTCCTCCACCTTCTGTTTGAGGATGCCCCACAGATGCTCAATAGGGTTTAGGTTGGGAGACGTGCCTGGCCAGTCCATCACTTTTACCCTCAGCTTCTTTATCAAGGCAGTGGTCGTTTTGGAGGTGTGTTTGGGGTCGTTATGTTGGATTACTGTGGCCCAGTCCTCGAAGGGAGGGGATCATGCTCTGCTTCAGTATGTTGCAGTACATGTTGACATTCATGGATCCCTCAATGAAGTGTAGCACCCCAGTGTCGGCAGCACTCGTACATCCCCAGACCATGACACTCCCACCACCATGCTTGACTGTAGGCAAGACACACTTGTCTTTGTACTCTTCACCTGGTTGCCACCACACACGCTTGACACCATCTGAACCAAATACGTTTATATTGGTCTCATGTGACCACAGAACATGGTTCCAGTAATCCATGTCCTTAGTCTGCTTGTCTTCAGCAAACTGTTTGCGGGCTTTCTTGTGCATCATCTTAAGAAGAGGCTTCCTTCTGGGATGACAGCCATACAGACCAATTTGATGCAGTGTGCAGCGTATGGTCTGAGCACTGACAGGCTGACCCCCACCCCATTCAACGTCTACAGCAATGCTGTCAGCACTCATACGTCCATTTCCCAAAGACAACCTCTGTATATGATGCTGAGCATGTGCACTCAACTTCTTTGGTCAACCATGGCGAGGCATGTTCTGAGTGGAACCTGTCCTGTTAAACTGCTGTATGGTCTTGGCCTCTGTGCTGCAGCTCAGTTTCAGGATTTTTTCAGATCCTCAGAGAGTTCTTTTCCATGAGGTGCCATGTTGATCGACCAGTATGAACGAGTGAGAGTAATAACACCATATTTAACACTTCCCTGCTCCCTATTCACACCTGAGACCTTGTAACATTAACAAGTCTTATGATTCCGGGGAGGGAAAATGGCTAATTTGACCCAATTTGGACATTTTCACTTATGGGTGTACTCACTTTTGTTGCCATGCGGTTTAGACATTAATGGCTATGTGTTGAATTATTTTGAAGGGACAGCAAATTTACACTGTTATACAAGCTGTACGCTCACTACTTTACATTGTACTAAAGTGTAATTTCTTCAGTGTTGTCACATGAAAAGATAGAATGAAATATTTACAAAAATGTGAGGGGTGTACTTACTTTTGTGAGATACTGTAGTAGATTGTGTGCTTATTTGTAGTGTGTTCTCACATCAAGGTATGGACCAGGGAACGCAAGCCGTCGTATTTTATGTATTTTACGTTGTACGTGAATATGACTAGGTGTAGGTTACGTTCACGTCGTAGGCAGTGATCCGTCGTATCTTAGGGAGTAGTGTAGCGACGTGATTCTGAGCATGCGCACTGGGATACGTCCACGGGACGGCGCATCCCCCGTCGTTATACGTATCTAGCTGAGACTCAGACCATCATTTGCATGGAATCACGCCTCATTTGCATGGCTCACGCCCACTTCCACTTACGACGACTTACACCTAAGAAACCCAGCGCAGATTTGGAGGCAAGTGCTTTGTGAATTCGGTGCTTGCTTCTCTGCACTACGTCGGCGTAGCGTATATGAGATACGCTACGGCGGCATTAAATATGCGCCGATGTCTGTGAATCCGGGCCATACTATATATATATATATATATATATATATATATATATATATATATATATATATATATACTATTATTGGGGTGCCTGCCTTTACACACACATGAACTTGAATGGCATCCTAGTCTTAGTCTGTAGGGTTCAATATTGAGTTGGACCACCCTTTGCAGCTATAACTCTTCTGGGAAAGCTGTCCACAAGGTTTAGGAGTGTGTTTATGGGAATGTTTGACCATTCTTCCAAAAGCGCATTTGTGAGGTCAGGCACCAATGTAGGATGCGAAGGCCTGGCTCGCAGTCTCCCCTCTAATTCATCCCAAAGATGTTCTATCCGGTTTAGTTCAGGATTCTGTGCAGGCCAGTCATGTTCCTCCACCCCAAACTCGCTCATCCATGTCTTTATGGACCTTGCTTTGTGCACTGGTGCGCAGTCATGTTGGAACAGGAAGGCACCGTCCCCAAACTGTTCCCACAAGTTGAGAGCATGAATTTGGGAGCATGAAATTGTCCAAATGTCTTGGTATGCTGGTGCCTTAAGAGTTCCCTTCACTGGAATTAAGGGACCAAGGCCAAAGACAATCCCACATCCCCCCTCCACCAAATGATTTGGACCAGTGCACAAAGCAAAGTCAGTGCTCTCCTCCAATGATAAGACTTGCCCTGACACTCACCCGTTGCACAGCCTTTCACTTGCAAGCGCAGTGTGCTGCTGTTTCACCCCCCACAGCTCTTATACAGCTGAAAACAGAGGGAATGTGGTCATTTAAAAAAAAGGGGGGAGGAGTTTTTATAATTTTTTTTTATATCTGTACACAAATCTTTTGACTTTCCATTCTATTTTAAACTGAATGGGTTGTTTTACAAGATGACTATTTACAATCACTTTAATGTAATCTAAACTGAAGTACTTGGGCATGGAGGAGCAAGAGAAAAAAATGAGTTTACTTAGCACAGACTGAATCACCTTTTATTGAGCAGTTCACAGTTTTCATATTGGTTCAAGACCTTTTGACCATCTGCTACTAGATGGATATTCTGTACGTCTCCTGTAGAGCTCTACTCTGGGGATGATCACTCTCCCACAGGCCGGCGAGACCTTTACCAACACCACATGAATTTCCACTACTAGATCTCTGTGTACAATTTGGCAGCTGAAAAATATACATTTTACATGTATGAACTATTTCCGGAAAAAGGAAAAATGTTGATTTATATTAGTCTCCTTTCTTCTCCACCCCAAGCTTCTCTTGGGGATAGATATGATGTACCTTTTTAACTTAATGATTATTATAAACAAACTCAATTAGAGCCGGTTCCCACTGGGGCGACTCGTCAGGCGGTTCAGCCGCCTGACGAGTCGCGTCCCATTCAATTCAATGGAACTGTTCTAATAGGAGCGACGCAGGTCGCTCCGACTTAGAAAAAGGTTCCTGTACGACTTCGGGGGCGGCTCAGAGGGACCTGCATTGACTTCTATACAGAAGTCGTTTTGCAGGTCGCCTATGAAGTCGTCTTCAGGACGACTTGCAGAGTCGCCCCCAAAGTCGTGCCGCGGCTGTGTGAACCAGCTCTTATGTTTCTTGATGATTTGTAACCTATACATATGTTACCTTTGTCTTTAGAATATATTTATTTGGTCATGTACACTTATGTGTGAGAGAGGAGGTCCTGAGGAAGTGGTGTTTTCCGCAAAACGCTTCGACCTAAGCTCTCTATTTCGACCAATAGCCATGCATATTTGGAATGGACAATGTTTGTTGGTATTAATATCACATTTGATATGTTTTTTTAGATATTTTATTGTCAGAAATAAAATGTATGTTTCTATATATTAATGTATCTGCATGTTCACTGGAGGGGTATTTAAAGTCTTAGGGGCAGATCCACAAAGATCTGCCCCGGCGCACCGTATCTGAGATACGCTACGCCGTACCTTACTGCAGTTTGGTTAGAATCTGTAAAGATTTTGTGCCGTAAGTTACGGCGGCGTAGTGTATCTCTCGCGGTGTAACGGCGCCTAATTCAAATCGGCGAGTAGGAGGGCGTGTTTCATTTAAATGAAGCGCGTCCCCGCACCGAACGAACTGCGCATGCGCCGTCCCTAAATTTCCCGCCGTGCATTACTCTAAATGACGTCGCAAGGACGTCATTGTTTTGACGTGGACGTAAATTACATCCATCCCGATTCACGGACGACTTACGCAAATGAAAAAAAAAATTAAAATTAAACGCGGGAACGACGGCCATACTTAACATAGCAGGTTTAACTATACGCCACGAAACAGCAGCTTTAACTATACGCCGGAAAAAGCCGACTAGAGACGACGTAAAAGAATGCGACAGCCGCTCGTACGTTCGTGGATCGTCGGAAATAGCTAATTTGCATACTCGACGCGGATTACGACGGGAACGCCACCCAGCGGACGCCGAAGAATTGCATCTTAGATCCGAAGGCGTACGAAGACGTACGCCTGTCGGATCTAACCCAGATGCCGTCGTATCTTGTTTTGAGGATTCAAAACAAAGATACGACGCGGGAAATTTGAAAGTACGCCAGCCTATCAGTAGACTACTATAACTGACACCTTGGACACAAATGGTAACTGTGTTATTAGCTGTCACCTTTAAATTATTTCCAGTTAAAGAGAAGCCAGCGCCTAACAGCGTTTAGAGCTTATGTACACTGGGCATTTTACAGCTTTTATACATACCACGTTTATGTGAGTTTAGCAGCAGTTGAGAGCAATTGAGGTAAGAAGCGTTTTTTTAAAGATAACATCAAGGCACCCTCCCAAATGCCCACAAATTCCACAATGCATGAAAAACAAGACAATTATTAACTATTTCAGACATTCTGTGAGAAAAGAGAGGGCACTGTGCTCATAGAAAGCTGTCTTATTTTTTGTGTTTTCACTATGGATCCCATCATGAGCATGTGTGAGGAAATACTGTTGTTGTTGGTGTTGCTGGGGGTCTGAAGATATAGAAAATTGCATGAGAGAACCAGAGTTTGTTGCTGCTGGACTCATCCATTGATGCAGGAAACAGCATGTGGTGAAATCTGTGTTTTTTTTCAACATTTTTATATGTTCTAAAAGTATCAGAAGTGTTTTCCCTTTAAAAACACTTATAAACGCAGTTACATGGGGTTACAAGCATATGGGCCCGGATTCACGTAGCACTTACGCCGACGTATCTACAGATACGCCACGGAAGTGCAAATATGCAAATGAGGCCGATACGGCGATTCACGAACGTACGTGCGCCCGGCGCATAATATACGAGATTTGCGTAAGGCTTACGTCCGGCGTATAGTTATTCCCCATCTATGAGGCGCAACTCATGTAAAGGTATGGACCAGGGAACAGCCGTCGTATTTTACGTCGTTTACGTAGTAGTATGTGAATAGGGCTGGGCGTAGGTTACGTTCACGTCGTAGGCATTGAGCTGTCGCATCTTAGGGAGTATATTCAACGTGATTCTGAGCATGCGCACTGGGATACGTCCATGGGACGGCGCATGCGCCGTTCGTTGGGCCCATCATTTGCATGGGGTCACGCTTCATTTAAATGGATCACGCCCACTTCCACCTACTTTGAATTAGGCCGGCTTACGCCTAGGATTTTACGTTACGCCGGCGCAAGTTGGGAGCAAGTGCTTTGTGAATACTGTGCTTGCCTCTCTGTGTTACGTCGGCGTAGCGCATATGAGATGCGCTACACCGGCAGAAATATGCGCCGATGTATGTGAATCTGGCCTTTGGTGTTTAAAATGCCGGTAAAATACGATCCTGAACATGATGTTTCTGCTTTAAAAAAATGGCTGTAACCTCAACTGCTCCTAATCTACTATAAAAGACTGAAGCCCTGTACACACGATCGGATATCTGATGGAATCTAATCCGATGGATTTTTCCGTCAGATATCCGATGAAGCTGACTTTCATCGGTCTTGCCTACACACCATCAGTCAAAAATCCGACCGCGCCAAAACGCGGTGACGTAAAACACTACGACTAGCCGAAAAAAATTAAGTTCAATGCTTCCGAGCATGGATCGACTTGATTCTGAGCATGCGTGGATTTTTATCCAATGGAGTTCCACACAGATGATCGGATTTTTCTATCGTTTTTTTTATCCATAGGAACAATTTAAAACGTGTTCTATTTTTTAACACCAATAGAAATAAGACCGATGGGGCCCACACACAATCGGTTTGTCTGATAAAAACAGTCCATCGGTCTGTTTTCATTGGACAAACCGATCATGTGTACACAGCTTGCGTGTACATGTACACATAACACAGAGGAGATTTTGGGGGCTGCTGAAAAAAATTAACTAAGTTTAGAAGCTGTAGTGTACATGAGGCCTTACACAGACAGACATCACTGAGGAATTGTGAATGTTTTATACATCGAGAATAGTTTTACAAGCTTGCCTTTCATGTTTACTATTTCCGATTTCTTCACTATGGTTAAAAACATGTTACATGTAATAAAAACTGCATATCACGTATGGGAGTCATGTATGGGAGTCTTGAAATAAGCCAGGGTCCACTTTATATGATAATTAAGATGTGCATGAACATACTCCCTGGAGGAAGTCTATGTGATTAGCTATCACAAAACTGTACTGGCCAGATAAGTAAAGTGAAAAGTAAACATGCTTGGGAAATAATATGACAAAGAGACATTACTAATATTATTTTACAGAATGCATGCTGGTTAACATCAGTGAATGACTGCTAATTCAGAATGACAGGACCATCATCATTGATAATATTGATGGTTATATTTAAAGCAGAACTCTAGGCAACTATAAAAGAACACCAGTAAATGTAATGTTGTATTCACTAAAAAAAATAAACACGAATATTACTTTATTATGTAAAATAAAAAAGAAAACAGTTTCACTAGTGTAATTACCAACATATGCCTCTAAGAATCCTCTATACAGTAAAACTAGTAGAATCAAAGAGTGGGAGAGGGATGGTACCCACTTGGGGACAGTCAGGTGTGCTGCATGCATATTAGCTGACACAGTACATGCTAACAAAAGGAGAAAAAGAGAGTTAACATTATCTGGTACGCAGGGCTCAAGTCCTGTGGGAACGCGTGGGAACGGAGTTCCTGCACTTTTTTCACAGCAGGAACTCAGTTCCCTTTGCAGGACTAGAGCAGCCGGGAGCAGCCGAGAGCAGCCGAGCCGCCCGAGCCAACCCTTCACTAAGCAGCGATGCTCAGCTCGAGTCACTGTCAGGGGCAGGTGAACCTTAGTAGTAATCCTTTATATTACTGGCCGCTTCCTGTATATGGATTCATCGGGTAGTGTGCGGGTATTCCGTCACTTCCTCGATGCCGCAATGTCTCCTGGGAGCCTTTGTCATTGTTCCCAGGAGACATTGTGGAGGTCTGCCATGAGTTATCGCAGGATTTATTAAGAACTTGCTTCTTTCTAAATCCTGCAATAACTTGCGGTAGACCTCCGCAATGTCTCCTGGGAACAATGACAAAAGCTCCCAGGAGACATTGCGGCATCGAAGAAGTGATGGAATAACCGCACACTACCCAATGAATCCAAATACAGGAAGCGGTCAGTAACATAAAGAATTACTAAGGTACAGTGGATCAAAAAAAAAAAAACATGCGGTTTAGTAATGATGCATATAAGCGTATCATTTTTTTTTTTGGTGGGGGAGTGGATCTTGGGTGGGAGTTCCCACATTTTTTTCCCCAGGACTTGACCCCTGCTGGTACGACTCTTTTGCCCTGTCATACCTTCTCTTGTGGCTTCTATCTATTGATTATGGAAATTTACAGAGAAGTAAAATACCCATCTGCCTATTAGCAATTTAGAATAATATATCAGAAAGTACATTTTAGGAGTATCAAACAAGTAAAAGAATAATGTCATTGGGGGTTATTTACGAAAGGCAAATCCACTTTGCACTACAAGTGCAAACTACAAGTGCAAAGTGCACTTGAAATTGCACTAAAAATGTGCACTTGGAAGTGCAGTCGCTTTAAATCTGGGGTGAAGATCTGAAATGAGGGGAAGCTCTGCTGATTTTATCATCCAATCATGTGCAAGCTAAAAAAACATTTTTTTTATTCCTTGCCAGTCCCCCTTGGATCTACAGCGACTGCACTTCCAAGTGCACTTTCAGTGCAATTTCAAGTACACTTTTCACTTGAAGTTTGCGCTTGTAGTGCAAAGTGGATTTGCCTTTCGTAAATAACCCCCATTGTGTTGCTTACATCAAAAACACAGTAAAGAAAAAAACTAGTAAACAGTAAGGTAGAAAATACCACTGCTTCTTGAAGTGCAGTGAATTTTGCAAGGTGAAGAGACAAGCAGTATCCAAAAAGTTAGAACACATTTAACCACCCAGTTAGAAAAAAGAAAGTGGCTGTTATGCCGTGTACACACCATCACTTTATGTGATGGAAAAAAAAGACATTTTCTGTGAAGTAAAAAACGACATTAGGTGTTTAAAAAACTCAATAAGGGGTCTATTTTATCAAAGATTTGCTGAAGACATTGTCCCAGTAAATATTCACTGAGAAGATTTCTTCCCAAAGATTAATCTGGATTCTCCATTCAGTTTCTGTCAAAATTCACTCTATTGATTAAGCAGCCAGTTGAGTGGCAAATCTTGAAAGTACAGTTGTCACATTTTAAGTCATTTTGACAAATCTTTTGGCAACTATTCGTATATCACCTGGTGTCTAATCACTTTACTTACAGTCAGAGCCAAATTCCTTCGTCCTGTCTCACTTTTGCTTTGGACTTGAAAGTATGGCAACAAGACCAGTTGCTGGTGCTACTGATGTTGCTTTTTTTTCCAGTTGCTTTTGCTCTGGCTTCAAGTGATGTTTGATGGCCATATAATGCAGCATATCACAGCACATGACAAGATCTGTGAACCTGGAAGTAGTTTTCTCAATTTTTTTCCCTGTAAAGCGTAACCATCAGGACCTGGACTTTAGGAGATCAAAACGAGACTCTATAACAGATTTTGGCTTCTGGTGTGTGCAGTTGTGGTGTTCTTCAAGTGTTGTGGTGTTACAAATTGGTGTCATCTGACATATATACCTGTATATAATATACTCTGCGTACGTACGTACGTACGTACGTACGTACGTACGTACGTACGTACGTACGTACGTACGTACGTACATACATAATATTTTGGGAGGTTGATGTGCAAATATGAAAACTGAATAGAAGTTGTGAGCTGTATATGCTCCAATTTATCAACAATGCTAAATCAGGTGGTAAGTTTGGTCGAAAATGGACATAGTAGGCTTTGACCAACCCCAGTGCAGTACTATCAACACCAACTAGAGTTGAACTTTTGTCTTTGCTTGTCTCTTCATCGATGGCCCACAACTATTGAAGGGTCATTATAATTTATAATAAAATATACAGTAAATAATGGTCTCCTCCCCCCTATCCCGTTCCTCTACCTCCTTTTTCCTCCTCTCCTTTTTTTCTTACCAGAGACCCAGTCGGTCTCTTTACCTGTTGTTTACTTACTGAGGAGTTTTTTATTGTACACTTCTTTGTTACAGACCTAGATATCTCTCCCATTGAGGAAAAATCACCTTTGTCTTTGTTTGTTTATATATAGTTAGTCTGATTATACCTGTAAAAGTACTATGTTTTTTGTATGACCACTGTTAATATTTAATGCATGCTTTATCTTTTCTAAATATAACTTTTTTCTGAAGAACCATATTGCAAATAGGCAAACCTGGATGAAAATGACATTGTTCTAGGTCTGGCAGACATGACTTTAACACTATTTTAGAAGTTAGTCTAAAATGTGGCTACCTACCTAGGGTCAGGGGGTCATACAAACTCTAATGCCTCGTACACATGATCGGTTTCCCGGCGGACTTTTGAGCGAGGGGAAAACCGAGAACCTGTTCGGCTGCTTATTCCTTGTACACACGGCCGGTTTTCCCGACAGGAAAACTGCCATGATAGCTTTGGTCGGGAAAACCGGCCGTGTGTATGCTCCACTGCAGTGTTTCCCATAGGAAAAACTGCCGAGCAAAAAAACGCATAAAATCGCGGCGGAAAAAAAGAGAACAAGTTCTCATTTTTTTGCTCACAGTTTTCCTGTCGGAAAAACTGCTATGGAGCATACACACGGCCGGTTTTCCCGACCAAAAGCAAACATGGCAGTTTTCCCATCGTGTGTATGAGGTATAAAAAAAAATCTATACCATTTTGTTATGGTGAAAATGTTACAGATACCTTGTTGTTTTTCACTATTTAGTACAATATAAAGAACCGCTGTAATCGTGGCAACATTTCAGGGCATTTCTTTCCTTATGGGCCTCTCCTAACCTCTACTATGGAAGATAAGATAGGATGTTTTAAGGGTGGCCATACATTATACAATTTTCTTATTCAATTTCCTTTAGATTTACCTTCAGCTATGTAGTGCAAGGGCCTGCATAAAAACTGAAAGTGTTAGGTTTGACATCATATTATATGGTTTTTGTAAATCTAAAGGAAACTCATACATGAAAATTGTATAGCCTTGGAGTTTGTATATATAGTATAGACAGTATGGAAAAGTGTACAGTATATATATAGTATAAATAGTTCACCTACTGCAGGTAGCCAAATGGTACATTAACACAGAACTCACTCTCATTTTTACCCTTTAAAGTGAGGATAACCTAACAGTTATGTTTTCTCGTGCTTTATCCCAGGTTGCAGCCTCGCATCCCAATAATTATAAAACAAAATATTTTGTATTTTTTATACAGCGTTAATCATCTAATAGTGTTCCATCAAGTGGGAATCATATTAGTGGGTTAGAATATTGTGAACACCATAACAGGAAAGGATGTAGTCCAGCAGTATTTCTGCTCTTTTGGAGGAAGCTATTCAGTACCTTGGAGGGTTCCTCTATGCTAAGGGGTCTATTTGTAAAAAAACGTACAAAGTAATCAGTAATGGTGCATGCACATGGGGACAAAAAAAACGCAAATGTTGTTAGGCTTGTTTCTGTGCAAGTTAAATGTTTTCTATGGAAATCCCTATGATGCCTAGCACCATCTAGTTGTCAAATGCAGTATTTTTTGTTTTAATCAATAAAACAATGATTCAGCCAGGACAGGGAAAAGCCTAATAACTATATTTTTTTCGCCCCACTTTCACAGGATCAACGTACATGCAATGAATGAATTTGTATAAATAGACCCCTTGTTGTTAACATCAAACATTTCAAACAGAACATTTTGACTCGGCATAGTGCATCATCTCCTTCATCTCCTCCTGCCATTTATCCCATCATTTTAATTGCCTCTACAGTCATAAAGTCCTTATTAGGTGATAGAAGTAAAGGCAAATGCATGATGGAGTAGGGTTAACAGATGAAGGGTGGTATGGATGGATACATAGAAAAATGAATGGTTTAATGATAACAAGAGGGAAGGGGGAGAGAGAAAACAGGCAAGGAATGCATGGAATTATAGAAAGAAAGAAAAAGTTAAATATGCCTGTAGATGAAGTTGGCAGTATAATAATTATTTGATGTACTGGTTGTTGTCTCAGGCAATGTCATCTTGTAACATAGGCTTTATATTTTCATACAAAGGTATATGGGAAAAAAATGCTAAATCTGCATATTGGCATTTATTGTAGAGAATCACATATCTTCCAAACAATTCTTCAATTTATTTCCAAACCTGTAATGCTGGTGGAAATCATCAGGTGCTGTTTGAACCTAGATACTACATTTAACCACTTCCATACTGGGCACTTAAACACTCTCCTGACCAGACCAATTTTCAGCTTTCAGGGCTCTCACACTTTGAATGACAATTACTCAGTCATGCAACACTGTACCCAAATGATTTTTTTGTCCTTTTTTTCCCACAAATAGAGCTTTCTTTTGGTGGTATTTGATCACCTCTGTGTTTTTTATTTTTTGCGCTATTAATGAAAAAAGACCGAAAATTTAGAAAAAAAATGTTTTTTTCTTAGTTTCTGTGATAAAATTTTGCAAAATATTAATTTTTCTTCATAAATTTTGGCCACAATTTATACTGCTACATGTCTTTGATAAAAATAACCCAAATTTTTTGGAAATTATTTGGACTGTGTGAAAGTTTTAGAGTCTACAAGCTATAGTGCAAATCATAATAAATTATCACATCTGATCACACCTGATGTTTTGAAGGCCTATCTCATTTCTTGAGACCCTAACAAGCCAGGAAAGTACAAATGCCCCCCAAATAACCCCTTTTTGGAAAGTAGACATCCCAAGGTATTTAGTAAGAGGCATGGTGAGTTATTTGAAGTTGTAATTTTTTCCCAAAACACTTTGCAAAATTAAGATTTTTATTTTTTATTTAAAAGTTTTCTCAAAAGTGTCATTGTAATAGCTTATTTCTCTCACATGGCATGTGCATACCACAAATGACACCCCAAAATACATTCTGCTACTCCTCCTGAGTAAAACGATACCCCATGTGTGAGACTTTTCCACTGCCTGGCCACATACCGATGCCCAACCTGCAGGGAGCGCCATCAGGGGTTTTAGGAGCATAAATTGCACATCTAACTAGTTGACAACCTATTACAATTTAGAAGGCCCTGGAACACCAGGACAATGGAATTACCCACAAAATGACCCCATTTTGGAAAGCTAACACCCTAACGTATAATCTATGAGGCATAATGAGTCTTTTGAACGGTTCATTTTTTTCCAGAAGTTTTTGGAATATGTGGAAAAAAAATGAAAACGCATTTTTTTTACACAAAGTTGTCCATTGATAAGATATTTCCAACACATAGCATGTACATAGCATAAATGACACCCCAAAATACATTCTGCTATTCCTCCTGAGTAAAACGATACCCCATGTGTGAGACTTTTTCACTGCCTGGCCACATACAGATGCCCAACATGCAGGGAGCGCCATCAGGGGTTTTAGGAGCATAAATTGCACATCTAACTAGTTGACAACCTATTACACGTTTGAAGGCCCTGGAACACCAGGACAATGGAATTACCCACAAAATGACCCCATTTTGGAAAGCTAACACCCCAACGTATAATCTATGAGGCATAATGAGTCTTTTGAACGGTTCATTTTTTTCCAGAAGTTTTTGGAATATGTGGAAAAAAAATGAAAACGCATTTTTTTTACACAAAGTTGTCCATTGATAAGATATTTCCAACACATAGCGTGTACATAGCAAAAATGACACCCCAAAATACATTCTGCTATTCCTCCTGAGTAAAACGATACCCCATGTGTGAGACTTTTTCACTGCCTGGCCACATACAGATGCCCAACATGCAGGGAGCGCCATCAGGGGTTTTAGGAGCATAAATTGCACATCTAACTAGTTGACAACCTATTACACGTTTGAAGGCCCTGGAACACCAGGACAATGGAATTACCCACAAAATGACCCCATTTTGGAAAGCTAACACCCCAACGTATAATCTATGAGGCATAATGAGTCTTTTGAACGGTTCATTTTTTTCCAGAATTTTTTGGAATATGTGAAAAAAAAAATGAAATCGCATATTTTTTACACAAAGTTGTCCATTGATAAGATATTTCCAACACATAGCATGTACATAGCAAAAATGACACCCCAAAATACATTCTGCTACTCCTCCTGAGTAAAACGATACCCCATGTGTGAGACTTCTACACAGCCTGACCACATATAGAGATCCAACATGCAAGGAACACCGTCAGGTGTTCCAGAGACACATAGCATGCACATACCAAGAATTACACCCCAAAATACATTATGCTGAGCAAAGCGTAAACAAAAGATTACCTTGGTAATAGTAGCGCAGTTCTACACAGCAGGATAGCACTGGTCCAGGCAGCAGGCAGGGACTTGGTCAGCAACGTCCAGGCAGGGATACTGCAGGTGGTCAGTTCATGCAACAGGCAGAGGCATGATGGCATAGGTCCTACAGGCAGCAGGAGGGCCTCGTTCAGGACAGAATGGGGACAGGGGTAGAGGCTTCTCCCACCCAAATCTCTTTGAAGCCTCCGGGCAACCAGACCCTAATCTAGCATGAGAAAACAAAAAAGTTTTCTTCATCCAGAAAAACTTTTCTGGCGCCCCTCACATATGTGAGACCCCTGTGTTGAATCCCACTAGTCCAGTAGCAGGGTACAAGATCAGTCCAAGAGGCAGGCAAAAGGCATGGTCAAACAGTCCGAGGTCAGTTCCAGATCAGGCAGAGGCAGTACAGAATCGTTAGGCAGAAGAATGGTCGAAAAACAGTCCAGGGTCAATTCCAAATCGGGCAGAGGTATTACAAAATCGTTGGGCAGAAGAATGGTCAAAAAACAGTCCAGGGTCAATTCCAAATCAGGCAGCGGTATTACAAAATCATTAGGCAGAAGGGTGGTCCAATAACAAGCCGGGGTCAGTTACAAAGCAGGCAGTGGCATAAGGGGTGACAAGGCAGGAACGGAGGATTACGTTTACCATACTAAACTAATACTTTAGTTTAGTATGGTAACGTTTGAAACAGTCAGTTATACAGAGGCCGGGTTTGGAAGGACACTCTGCACAATAATAAACTGTGTCCCGTCTGACTCCTACACTGGCACACACTTTACATTTTTTTTGAGCTCGTCGGCCTGATGCTGTGGGAGGGACCTTATCCGGGAAGTGCCGTTCGGAGAGCCGACTTAGAACATCTGATCGGATGTGTTGGGGCAGGTCGTTCGGGAATATCAGGGAAGTGGTAATTTCCTCCAGGTAGCCAAGGAAGGGTAGGGGGTTTTGGGTGGATTTGCGGTAAATAATATGGGAGTTGTAGACGGCCAAATGAAAAAAATAAATTGCTACTTTCTTGTACCAATGGTACGTGCGTCTTGTGGGTAGATATGGTTCCATCATTTGATCATTTAGGTCGACTCCCCCCATGAACGAATTGTAGTCCCGGATACAGGTGGGCTTTTGGATGGTGGTGCCACGCCTTCTGCGGGTTTCTACAAAGGAATCGTTGTGGATGGACGACAACATGTACACGTCTCTTCTGTCCCTCCACTTCACTGCCAGAACCTCCTTGTTGCGCAGACTCGCCGATTCCCCTTTCTTCAGCTTTGTATTCACAAGGCTTTGAGGAAAGCCTTTCCGGTTCTTTCTGGCGGTGCCACATGCTGGCGTCTTCTTTCGGTGCAGGTTGTGGAACAGAGGAAGAGACGTGTAGAAGTTGTCCACGTACAGGTGGTATCCTTTATCCAGGAGGGGGGTGATAAGTTGCCAGACAACTTTTGCACTTGATCCCAAGTAGTCTGGGCAATCGGGGGGATTCAGCTGGGTGTCCTTCCCTTCGTACACCAAAAAGGAATACAAGTACCCTGTGGCTCGTTCACATAACTTGTACATCTTCACCCCATAGCGGGCTCTTTTGCTTGGAATGAACTCTTTGATCTTAAGTCGGCCACAAAATTTTACTAGGGACTCGTCGACACAAATGTGTTGTTCCGGGGTATATATTTGGGGGAATAATTCTGAAAAATAATCTAATAAGGGGCGAATTTTGAAAAGCCTATCAAAATTTGGGTCATTTCGGGGAAGGCACTGGGTGTTATCATTGAAGTGGAGGAACCTCATGATCGTGAAATATCGGTTTCGGGGCATTGATGCAGAAAAGACGGGCATATGATAAATGGGGCGTTTGGACCAAAATGAATGTTTTTCGTTTTTTGGGTTGAGTCCCATACAAAAGGTGAGGCCTAAAAAAATTCTGAACTCCTCCACTGTTAGATCTCTCCAATTGTAGGGACGGGCATAAGACGATGTGGGGTTGTTGGAAATAAACTGTTGGGCATAAAGGTTGCACTGGGCCACAATGCTAGAAAGCAGTTCCTCAGTAAAAAATAAATTGAAAAAATGTATTGGTGAAAAATTGTCCGTGTCCACCTGGACTCCTGGCTGGGCAGTAAAAGGGGGAATTCTGGCTTCTCCGGAATTTGGAGGAAGCCACAAGGGGTACTGAAGGGCATAGGGAAGGCTTGCATGGGTCCTTGACCTTTGCTGCCGAGGTACTGCAGTGCTGGTGGATGGCACTTCGGTGCTGGTGGATGGCACGACGGGGCTGGTGGATGGCATGACGGGGCTGGTGGATGGCATGACGGGGCTGGTGGATGGCATGACGGGGCTGGTGGATGGCATGACGGTGCTGGTGGATGGCACTGCCTCACCAGAGCGCCTTCTTTTGGCGGGCTGATTATCTTCCCCCTCTGAGCCTGTATCGGTTCCACTGCTGTAGACTGGCTCGTAGTCTACATCCAAATCCGAATCCAGCTGTGAATCGGAAGACGAGAGCTCCCCGTTGCTCTCGTCACTTGCGGCAATAATTGCAAATGCCTGCTCGGTGGAATAGAGACGCTTAGACATTGTTGCTGGCGACTTCACACAGATGTGTGGCACAGATGTGCACTGAGGCGACACAGATGGGCAGAGATGGGTACTGAGGTGGCAGAGATGGGTACTGAGGTGGCAGAGATGGGTACTGAGGTGGCAGAGATGGGGTGGAATAGATGTGCACTGATGAGGCGGCACAGATGTGCACTGATTGATTGCACAGATGTGCACTGATGAGACGGCACAGATGTGCGATGATTGATTGCACAGATGTGCACTGATGAGGCGGCACAGATGGCACTGATGAGGCGGCTCAGATGGCACTAATGTGGCGAAACAGGTGGGCACTGAGATGGGTACTGATGTGCACCGATGAGGCGGCACAGATGTGCACTGAGGTGGCACAGGTAGGCACTGATGAGGTGGCACAGGTAGGCACTGATGAGGTGGCACAGGTAGGCACTGATGAGGTGGCACAGGTAGGCACTGATGAGGTGGCACAGGTGGGCACTGAAAAGTACTGAGGTGGCAGGTGGGCACTTGGCAGAGGTGGGCACTTGGCACAGGTGGGCACTTGGCACAGGTGGGCACTGGTGGCACAGGTGGACACTGGTGGCACAGGTATCACTGGGCACTGATTGGGTACTGAGGTGGCAGGTGGGCACTTGGCACAGGTGGGCACTTGGCAGAGGTGGGCACTTGGCAGAGGTGGGCACTTGGCACAGGTGGGCACTTGGCACAGGTGGGCACTGGGCACTGGTGGCACAGGTGGACACTGGTGGCACAGATGGACACTGGTATCACTGGGCACTGATTGGGCACGTTTTTTTTTTACTCACAGACTCTCTCTCTCCTCACACGCGCTGTGTGTGTGAGGAGGGAGAGCCGGCAATGAGAGATGATCTCATATGTTTACATTTGAGATCATCTCTCATTGGCCACAGAATCGCGCTGTAAATAGCCGCTGTGATTGGCTATTTACCGCGATCTGTAATTGGCTGTGTCCAAGGGGCACGGCCAGTACAGGAGTTCCCCGATGCGCGCTCGGGAGCGCGCGCGGGGAACGAGGAAAGGGGCAGCCGTAAAAACACGGCCTCCCAGAGATTCAGAGCCACCCGGCGGCCGTACAAAGTCGTACAGCCGTCGGGAACTGGTTAAATAAAATACTGTAATACACATAAGCAAATTTGAATGCATTGATTTTACATTCTAACTCACTTTCCTCAATGTTTTTTCTTTAAACTAAGCTAAGCACGTTTTAGCAAATAAAACTTGTAAGTTAGTTTTCTCACAATCTTCTCCAACAGCTGTTTGACTATCTTCATCAAAGGTTACCTTGAGCTCCATATCTATTGGAAGTTGTTTGACTTTTTAACTTTAAAGTCACACATATGCCACAGTTCTCTTAAGCCGTGTACACACGATCGGTTTGTCCGATGAAAACAGACCGATGGACTGTTTTCATCGGACAAAATGTGTGGGCCCCATCTGTCTTTTTTCCATCGGTGTTAAGAAATAGAACACGTTTTACATTTTTCCTATGGATAGGAAATCGTTTTGGCACGGTCGGATTTTTGACCGATGGTGTGTAGGCAAGACTGATGAAAGTCAGCTTCATCGGATATCCGCCGAAAAAATCCGATCGTGTGTACAGGGCTTTACTGTGCCAAACGTCTCACAAACACACATAAACCTCAGGGCAAAGGATAATTTTTAAACAATTCTTCCATTACATTTGCTTTTCATCATTCATTACATGCATTCTGCATTCACTGCATTAGCTTTTCTGCACTGAAAAACTATCCTTAAAGGAGAATTTCAATAACACCAGCAACCTAGTTATATGCAGGGGGATCGATGGAAAAAAGTGAAAGATAGAGATTAAAAAGCAGAAAGGGGAAGAAAGAGGAATAAAGCAAGAGAGGGGGGAAATGAAAGAGAAGGCAGGGATAGGGAAAAAAAGGGGAGGGAAAGAGAAAGGAGTGAAGGGGGGGGTGTAGTTTTTCTCAGTGAAGGGGTAACTTGTAGATTGTTCTTTATTGGGTAATATAGACACAGTGGTGATGAATGCTGCAGAAAAAATATGAAATTGAAGTCCAGTTGCAAGGGTTTCTGAGAATATTACATTGCAGCATTTATCTTGGTGTTGGAGACCTGAAGACAACATTTGCGGGGATGGGGAGACCCTCCAACCATTGTCCAACCAGACTGGATCATAGCTTCTTACACACATAAACCCTGGGGTGGCACTGGAACTCAGAATCGCCTATTTACTCCCCACTTTAGTCCTTAGCAGTTTTTTCTTTTTAATTATTACATTTTTATTTTACTGAGACTCAGCATAGCAATCAAATAAAGACAAAAACATATGTTCATATATTATTATTATTATTATTATTATACAGGATTTATATAGCGCCAACAGTTTACGCGGTGCTTTACAACTTGATGGTAGACAGTACAAATGCAATACACTTTAATACAGTAGGAATCAGAGGACCCTGCTCCTTAGAGCTTACAATATAAAAGAGGAAAGGAAGAGAGAGAAAAAAAAGAGGGAAAACCACTTCCCTTCTTAACATACAATATATTATAAAATGTTGAGTCTACTCCGACACATGCCCGGTTAAGGAACCCAACCTCCCTGACTGTTCAGGTTCCTAGTATGCCTCAGTTCGACAGTCAGTCATTTACTATTTCAGTAAAGAAGGAGAGATTTTTTATAATATTCAATAACAAGTGACAGTACACCCAGTGAATGATTTGGTGAATCTTAACTTTTGAGTCACAAAACCCAACATGAAATTATCAAAAAAAAAAAAAAAAACTAAATCAAATATAAACCTTAAACATTAACTCCAAGCTTTAAAATAAACCTTATATAAAATCTGTAGTAATTGTTTATGCCTTATAGTGTGTGTGAGAGAAAAAGGGAAAGTAGAAGGGAAAAGGAAAAAAATATATATATATTTTCTAAAATGTATTGTGCACTTAATAGTGTAAAAATCTAAAATAAATGTAAAAGGCCCCTAAGGACCACACTGCCACCAAGCACCTATTTAAAATAACTAATAGCTATCATTACCAAAATAAAAAAAACTCCAATTATACATTTAGATGGGACCTCTAAGAGACCCCACACCCCCAAACTCCTTAAAAAAAAAAAAAAAAATATATATATATATATATATATATATATATATATATATATATATATATATATATATATATATATATATATAATTAAAAAATATATATTTAAATTCCATTCTCTTCTCTCTTTCCCTCCCTCTACCCGATCACACAAAGTGCATTATCTAACTAAAGTGAGTAAGACCCTGGGAGGCTCCATGCCCCCAGCACCTTAATAAAGTGACTGGAGTTACTACTATTGCTCCGACCCATATGTGCCCACACTCTTTTACACATATAAGATATATGTTACACCACATCTCTTACTTCAGACCACTCATCCAAATACCCATGTAACTCCTTCTGGCACCTGTAAAATTCCATTGCTTTTTGTTTTGCTTTTTAATACTGTAGTTATGTGAGGGATGTGATGCCTTTACACCTTCCCTCCAGCTACCCAGCCATAATGACTTTTTTATGTTAAAAAAATATGGCCAATCTTCCAAAATCGCTTCTAAAATACGATTCAATTTGGAACAACAAATATATGAAATGTATCCAAATATACAAAGCGAATTTGAATATACAAAAAAAATTTCAAAAACAAATCACTCTAACAACGAATGTGATGAAATGAAATGAATTGATGAATGAATTTGAAATGAATCCCTACAGGTGTCAGTAAAACCTTTAGAGCTGTACCCCGGACTCTCCTTGTCACTTTGCACAACACGTGTACACAGGGTGCTATACAGGTCCAGGGCCATGGTCCATTCATATTCTGAAGACCCCTTCAGGAGTATGCCCATTGTGACAGGCAAAGCCTGGGGGTCCAGCATTATGGACAGGTAAGACAGGGGGTCATCCTGTATCTTTGACCGTAACTATAAAAACAAGGGCTATGTTTGGAATGTATTCACTTTACAGTGTAACTTTTTAGAACTTGACTAATTCAACCACTCATGCCGCGTACACACGATCGATTTTCGTCATGTAAAAAAACAACGTTTTTCAGCATGTCGAAAAAACTAAGTTTTTTCCAACTTCATCATTAAAACGACGTTGCCCACACACAGTCGTTTTTAAAAAATGCTCTAGCAAAGCGTAGTAACGTACAACACGTACGACTGCACTATAAAGGGGAAGTTCCATGCGGATGACGCCACCCTTGGGGCTGCTTTAGCTGATTTTGTGTTAGAAAAAGACAATTTGCGCTTTTCTGTCTGTTACAGCGTGATGAATGTGCTTATTCCATTACGAACGGTAGTTTTACCAGAACGAGTGCTCCCATCTCATAACTTGCTTCTGTGCATGCGCAGATTTTTCACGTTGTTTTAGCCCACACACGATGAACCCGGAAAATTATGTGAAGCCCACACACGATCGTTTTAAATGACATTTTTTAAAAACTTTGTTTTTTTCATGCTGAAAAACTATCGTGTGTACGCGGCATCAGAGCTTAGGGCTCTTTCACATGGACGTGTCTGTGTATGGACTCCACTTTGCCCCGTTGATCCCCGCTGAGCAGGCAGATGACAGGTCTGTATCTGCACACTGTGCAGGGACAGACCTGTCAGAGCTCCGTTCTCCCCTATGGGGGTTCGGATAAAAACGGACCGCCTGTCCGCCAGATTGATGAAAAATAGGGTTTCCATCCGTCTGAATTTAGCTGATCTGAGCGGACATGTCAAAGCTGACATCTGTCGCTCTATAGACCTGCATGGAGCATCCATTGTACGGTGATGTACAACACGTCTGCCTAAAAAACTGACAGGTTGACCTGAACGGTCCGCCTGTGCGAAAGGGGCCTAAGGCTTTAGCAAGAAATAATGTAAAGTAAACAAACAAAAACCCAGATATCTGTGCTGCGGAGGGGGGGCTGGGCGGGATGGGGAGTGCTGCAAGAGGGTGAAGCAACGGTGTATCCTGGCCTAGGCCAACAAGGCCCATGCCTAGGGCAGCACTTTGCAGGGGGGCAGCACAGAAAGAGTTTCCGCCGACTTGCGCTACACTATTAGTGTAGTGCCAGTCTTTTGGGGCAGATTGGGCTGAGAGGCAAATTAGTCTAGCGTCCCAATAAAGCGGCCACACTGCTTCCTGTATGTGGGCAGCCAACTGTGAGGGGGCACCACTTCTAATTTTCATTGTCCTATCATCCTGGACCACAAACCTTACTCACTGTGCTATATGTTTCCTGCTGCACCATTGGTATCTTCTTAGTCCTCACCATAAAATTATCAGAAATTTGTGCTTAAAGTAGAACTATAGGCAATACTTTTTTTTACCATCCCTGTCCCATTGCAGAGATTTCCCTTCACTTCCTGCCCCATAGCCAATCAGGAAGTGAGAGGAAATTATGCAAATTAAGGGAATCCATTGCCCCCCCCTCAGGCCCTCAGAACTAGTGTCCCCCCTCGAAATTTTTTAGGGCGGGTATTAACAAGGGGTGTGACCTTGACAGGAAGGGGTGGGTCATATTTAAATTAGGGGGTGCACGAGTTTAGTCAGGCCTAGGGCAGAACAAAACCTAAATACACCACTGGGGTGAAGTCCCGCTTTAAACAAACATCTCACTGTATCAATCACAAATGTGCCTTCATTCAAATATTCTGTAAATCGGTAGTTTGAAATTAGTATCTAAAGCCTCTCTTTACAGTCACGGGCCGAGATCTGCATCCAGCTGTGATTTCTCTCTGTCAAACTGTAGCTAACTGGTCGAGGGCAATAAACAACCAACACGATCCTGTAGTCCAGAACTTCTCTGCTTTTTGTTTTGTTTGTTTTTGTTGGATGCCCTAGAGCAGTGGTCATCAACCCTCTCCTCAGGGCCCACTAACAGGCCAGGTTTTATGTATTACCTTGGGGAGATGCAGACTAGAATACTGCAATCACTGAGCAGCAACTTATATCACCTGTGATGGACTTCAGTTATCAGCAAACCTGGCCTGTTAGCGGGCCCTGAGGACAGGGTTGATGACCACTGCCCTAGAACATGCAATGAAATTAATTTCCAGAATGGCCCTAATCCACAATCACATTCACAGCTGAAGCTGTCTGTAAAAGGTGCCTCACACGTATACCATGTGATGTCTTTGTCACTTGACAAATTAATAAAAGATGTCACAGGAGGAAGGTTCTACATCCTCAGTGGAAGATTCCAAAGCTGCTCTCAGAGTATTCACAAAGTAGTGTTGGGTGAGCTGTTCGGGGCAAGCACCATTGGTCAGGTGCATTGCTTCATCCAAATAAGGGTACAGAGCCCTGATTGGATCATGATTATGTCTCAGTGCTCATAGTCCCACCCCTCACTATAAAAGGTTCCTTCCCACGGAACCTTTTGCAGTGTGAAGTGGGAGATAGAGCAGGGCTCAGCAAGCTAGTTAGTGTCAGTGTTAGTGTAGTGTCAGTGTAGTGTGAGTATAGTGTAATGTCACTGTAGTGTGAGTGTAGTGCAGTGTTTAACATCATTACATTTAGTGCTGTATACAGTACTGTATAAACATTTTATTTTATTTTTGTCACTGCATCCTTTTTTTTCATGTCTCCTTTTTTTTTATTTGTCAGCTGCAGTTTGTCTTACTGGGATGCTGGTTTCCCCCCTTTTCTATTAAGATTTTTGTTTCTAGCTTTTCAATTTGTGTCAGTGGCAGTCCACAATTGGACTCAGTTTATAATGCACCGAGCACTACTTTATTTATTTTTTGTCGCTGCCCCCTTTTCTTTAAATTGTCAGCCACAGTTTGTCTTACTGCAACGCTGGTGTTCTCCCTTTTTTATTAATATTATTATTTATTTTTGTTTTTCAATTTGTGTAAATCCCCAATTGCACCACATTTCCTTCTTTTTTTTTGTTGTGGAGTCCTTTATTTTTTATTTTATTTTTATTGTTGTTGTCCCCCTGCCCGCTTTTTTTAAATTGTCAGCCACAGTTTGTCTTACTGCATTGCTGGTGTTCCCCTTTGTTATTATTATTTTATAGATTTTTTTGGTTTTAAAATTTGTGTCTTGGCATTCTTCAATTGTACACAGTTTATAGGGCACCATAAACTACGTTTCCTTTTTTTTTATCACTATATATTTTTTTTAGTTTTTTAATTTGTGTAAGTGGCAGTCCTTAAAGGGTCACTAAAGGAATTTTTTTTTTAGCTAAATAGCTTCCTTTACCTTACTGCAGTCCTGGTTTCATGTCCTCATTGTTCGTTTTTGCTTTGAAGTAGCTGTAATTCTGCTGTGATCTCCACACTTCCTGGTTGCCTGTTTCCTTATAACCATGGTACTGGGAGATTTTCACAGTGGTCTAAGCTGTCATTACTGTGTGTCTAAAACTCCTCAGAACCAATCAGATTCATTTTAAAAACAAAACACTGCCCTGGATTTGTTTGTTTTTGTTCTGTGAGTCTTCCCGACTCACCTCTCACCCGGAACTTCATGTATGTACCTTTAAAACCGAAAGTGAAACTAGAGGCACATTATATGATAGATTAAATTAAATTTTTAATCATTTTTAAAAGGAATCAGTTAACTTTTATGTCTCTATACCCAATAAACAGTCATTTCAGCAAAAACATTTTTTTCCTTTAGCGACCCTTTAATTGTACACAGTATATAGTGCACCAAACACCACATTTCATTAAATAAAGTGCATCCAATCACACATTTCCTATTATCTAATAAATCTGTGTAATAAGCCCCCCTCCCTATCATGTCTGGGAGGCCAACAAGGAGAGGCAGACTTTTCCATGCCACTATGAGCGGCCAGCAGCGTCTGTATCGACAGGCAGCGGTAGACCTGGTCCATTTTTTTAGGCAGGGCACGTTTGTCTCTTTTTATTGAAGTTGGCCATGCTATCAGGCCACAGCATGCAGAGAAGGTGGTGGACTGGCTTACTAAACCACCCTCATCCTCCTTGCTGGCACATGATTGTATGATGGAGGTGAGAAGTTTACCTCATTCACTAAGTGCTGGGGAAAATTCTCTTGCAAATTGCAACTTGCTTTACATAGTGAACAGTCAATTTCCCTTTAGTAAATCAACCTCAAGTACAAGCAAGTGTTTTACTATGCAAATTAACTGCAGAGTGTGGAAACTACAAGGGAAGGCCCAGATTCACAGAGAGCAGGGCGCACATTACGCCGCCGTAGAGCAAACACTGTACGCTACACCAACGCAGCGCAGAGAGGCAAGCATTGCAGTCAGCAAGCCAGTGCTCCCAACTCTGCGCCAGCGTGGCGTGGGTTTCGAAGGCGCATTTCGGCGTAGGTGGAAGTGGGCGTGAACCCATGCAAATGAGGCGTGACCCCATGCAAATGATGGGCCGAGCGCCAGACAGGTATGTATCACGAACTGCGCATGTGCCATGACGTGGACGCACCCCTATGTGCCTGCTCACAACCATGCCGGCAAAACTGCCTAAGCTACGCCGGATCACTGCGTACGCCGTGAACATAACGTACGCCCAGCCAGACACACATCCAATGCACAATACGCCGCTTTGTGTTCCCTGGTGCAGACCTGTGCATGTCTGTTGCCGGGTTGCACCTCCTTTATGGGGAATAACTTTACGCCGGACGTAAAACTTACACGCATCTCGCGTAGCATGCGCCGGGCACACGCACGTTCGTGAATCACCGTATTTCCCTCATTAGCATATTTGAATGGCTAATCAATGGGAGCGGCACCATGCGCCCAGCCTAAATGTGCGCCCACCCTACGCCGGTGTGAGCAAGCTACGTCCGCGGGGTGTAGCCTGGTTTTAGGCGCATGTCTGTTTGTGGGTCTGGCACACAGATACGACGGCGCACATTTGCACTTACGACGGCGTAACTTTGTTATACGTCGGCGTAAGTGCTTTGTGAATCTGGGCTGAAGTCGACAAATCATTCACTTTCCCTCTTCCCGCTATCTTCTACAGTTTGTTCCTCAAATATTGTTGTACCTGACACAAAGTGAGCGATTGTTTTCATTTTCAAGTGTACATTTTCTTTCACAGAATAAAAAAAATTCACAGTCCAGACAAAGTGGTAGATTACTGTAGTTCTGAAGTTTACCTTTTTTTTCTTGGAATGTTGTGGAGCCTGCCTGAGAAATCAGTCACAGACAGCCTCCCAGAGTGAGGGAACCACAAGTAACTGTATTTGTACTTGACTGTTTTGCACTGTTTATTTTACAAGTGAACATCCATTATTCCCTATTATAACACCCCACTGTTATGTAATTGTTTTATTGATTGTTGTTCTTTGCACAATACTGATTGCATGCTCTTTTTTGCCAGTATACCATTGTAAAGTTACCCTGCATTCATTCAGTAAACTCCAGGTTGCACCTTGCTGTCTGTAGGGTCATTAGGCTTATACCATTACATAACACTAGCTAAAAAGTTATGTAGCACTTAAAGCAGAGTTCCGCCGATAAAAATATATATTAAAAGTCAGCAGCTACAAATACTGCAGCTGTTGACTTTTAATATTATTATTATTATTATACACGATTTATATAGTGCCAACAGTTTACGCAGCGCTTTACAATGTATAGGGGGGACATCACAATTACAGTACAGTTCAATACAGAAGGTGCAGGAGGGCCCTGCTCATAGAGCTTACATATATATTAATATATGGACACTTACCTGTCCTGGGCACCCGCGATGTCGGCACCCGAAGCCGATCTGTCCCTCGGCTCTCGGGTGCTGCTGCCGCCATCTTCGGTAAGGGAATCAGGAAGTGAAGCCTTACGGCTTCACTTCCTGGTTCCCTACTGTGCATGCGCAAGTCACGCTGCACGATCCCACTGCTCCCAGCTGTCTTCTGGGACCTGTGTGTCTCCCAGAAGACAGCAGGTGGACAGAGTAGACGCCAGACGTGGCGTAGGTCACCGCGGTGATCTCTGCCTGGAAATGAAAGCAAATACCTGGATTACACAGGTATCTGCTCCCTCCTCCCCCTGAAAGGTAACAAATGTGACACAGGAGCGGGGGAGGATTTCAAAAAGCGAAAGTTCCATTTTTGGGTGGAACTCAGCTTTAACATTTTAAGCTAGCTTTCTTGACTTTTTATACCGTTATTGAAAAAAAAATGTAATTCCATTTATAGCAAATACAATAAGAAGAAAGATTGATTGAAAATGTAGAACATAGGCATGCATTTCTGATAGTTCTGTACAGTAAAATATAATTCCTAACAACAGTCTGATGGGTGAGGGGGATTTAAGAAAGTAAAAGATGGCTACAAGAAGGATCCTCTTTCATGGATTACTGTCTTTATATGTAACACGAGTCGTAACTGTTAAGTTTATGTTTTAGAGTTGCTGAAGCAGTAAATGTCCTGACTCTCTCAAAAGCCTGTTACAGGGCTTGTAAAAGGAAACCCCAATACTGAAACAGCTGTGCTGTATTTTCACTGATATTTGACATGCTACTGGCCACAGGCCAATTCAAACTGTGCCCGACAATTAGCCTATCTTCTCTTCACTTCATTTCTAACTGCTTGCTGCTGCTTATTTAAAATAGTGACTCCTTACATGCTCCATTTCTGTTTAATATTGAAGGGTCATTGCAGTTTTCTTGTTGGTTTAGTGTCCTACATTGCTCCCACTCATCTACCTCATTGAAAGTCAGCACATTCCAAACAACAGTGCTTATCAACTCCCTCCTCTAAATGTCTTGTAGTGCTGGAGAGAGATGTGTTCTAATGCACACTGACGTTTACATTCCAAACACACCTTTCACACCTACATTCAGTTTGTCTCACAGTAAAATGTATTAAAATATCAAATTTTCACACATACAGTATACAGTATCTCACAAAAGTGAGTACATCCCTCACATTTTTGTGAATATTTTATTATATAATTTCATGAGACAACACTGAAGAAATGACACTTTGCTACAATGTAAAGTAATGAGTGTACAGCTTGTATAACAGTGTAAATTTGCTGTCCCCTCAAAATAACTCAACACACAGCTATTAATGTCTAAACCGCTGGCAACAAAAGTGAGTACACCCCTAAGTGAAAATGTCCAAATTGGACTCAAAGTGTTAATATTTTGTGTGGCTACCGTTATTTTCCAGCACTGCCTTAACCCTCTTGGGCATGGAGTTCTCCAGAGCTTCACAGGTGGCCACTGGAGTCCTCTTATAAAATCCCAATACAATACATTTATGTTTTTGGTTGTAACATGACAAAATGTAGAAAATGTCAAGGGGTATGAATACTTTTTCAAGGCACTGTATATAGCAGGTATATGCAATTAGCGGACCTCCAGCTATTGAAAAACTCCCATCATGCCCCTGCCTCTGGGTGTCATGGTTGTGACTGTCAGAGTCTTGGTATGCCTCATGGGACTTGTAGTTCTGCAACAGCTGGAGGTCCGCTAATTGCATATCCCTGGTATATAGGAAAGTATATAGATATATATCTATATATATATAGATATATATATAGATATAGATATATATCTATATATATATATAGATAGATATATATAGATATATAGATATATATATATATATATATATATATATATATATATACATATATATATCTATCTATCTATCTAGCTATCTATCTAGCTATCTATCTATATATATATATATATATATGGGTAACTTGATTCAATTATAGACATGAACCCTTCTTTGAGAAGGTTGGATTAAAGATTTTATTTTATTTATCAGAATCTAAAATAACATGGTTTAAAAAGTCATTATTTTTATATATCGTGTCTGTCTACATGGCTTTTACACTTTACTTTTTGGGAAGAATGGTCACAGCTGAATTAGCTTTTTGGAATAATGTCTTGAATAAAAGCTCTTCCAATGCGTTTTCCAAGCCAGCTATGAAAAAGATGTTATGGTATTTTCAAATTAAACAAGCACTTCCACATAACTGCATTATGTCATCACATCTGTTTAACCTTTAAACCAGGCAAGCATTGCAGATGACAATTCTTTCCAAAATACAACATACGGTCTACCAAATAAAATTCTGGTGACCTGATATCCTTGCCAGTAATTTGTAAGAAAATGGTCCTTAGATACTTGTATTGTCTTTTAAGGGTACTATTTAAATTTCTGTAAGGTTTTCTGTAAGTAACAATTTACAATGACCAGTGCTTTAAAATAGTCTCTACGGTACTTTTGAACGATTTCTGTATAAGTGTTTCTTATAATCTGAAAAACCTAGATGTAAATTATTATTCTGCAAAAAGTGACTGTTATGTACCACGTACCTGGTTGCCAGAGCCTGGTCGCAGGAGAAGGCCTCTCTTACGGCTCTGGCTCGCGAGCCGCTGGAGTGGGAACAGCAGGCTCGGGAGCGCGGTGGGGTAGGAGTGCCGGTGTAGCGGGTAGATGATGATGGGGTGCTGGTTCCTTCTGAAGCGGTAGACTGGAAACCACTGAAGCGGAATAAGTGGATCAGCGGCCCTAACGGAAGGTGCAGGTACAACTGCAACAAGCTGGTAAGGTAAGCTGGTTAATGGATAGCAGGAGATAGCAGAGTCAGGCAAGCCGGGTCACAACAGATAATCAGGTAATCAGGTATGGAAGGCTGAGGCTTAGTCGTGGTGCAGCCAGGAGGGTCTGGCAGCGGAGGATCAATCAGAGAAGCAAGGTCAATGAAAGCCGAGGTCAGAGGTTGGAGAGGTACGGATGGTCAGCAAGCCGGGTCAGAAGGTTCAAACAACAATCAGGTTTTCAGATACGGATAAACACTCAGGAACTGCAGATCAGACAGCAATGTGCTGAGGACACAAACAAGCTTTTAAAGGGAATTTGGCGCCAAGCCGGATTAACGTGCACGCGCGTGCTCCCGCCGTACCGTTGGCGCAGTGTAGTTGAGCATCATGGGACATGTTCCAAAACATCTGGGGTGCCAAGGTTCGCCATCACTGTTCTAGATAAACTTGCAGAAAAATATACAAATATACACTGCAACGATTCAATGCCAATGCACAGGGATGTAAATTGAGTTACTCATTATTAGATTTTAATTATACACTTAGTCCTAAGCTTAACAAATTCCTTTCATATATGTAAACGTCTTGAATCAGGCTTGAAACCCGAGTTCTGAGATGCTGGTGAAAAAACTGCCATGTGGGCAGTTCAGTACTGAGGGGATAGTGAAAGAGCTTCCTGCCACTGATCTATTACTAAAGACACATAGAGGCTGATTTACTAGAAGAGTTAAAGAGGAAGTAAACCCTGATGGGGTTTACTTCCTCTATCTTTCCCTGCAAAGGTAAAGCATAATGGGCTACTATGCATCGCATAGTAGCCCATTATGTGACACCTACCTGCAGTAGAAGCCTTCGATGTCACCGTCTTCCACGCTGGCAGCGAGCATCCATCTTCACCCCTCTTCTTCCGGGGGCGGCGAACTCCGGCTCTCTGACTGGCCGGAGTCGCGTGACGTCACTCCCACTCATGCGCGTGGGAGCCGCCTTTCACAGCATGACCCCGGCTTGAAACGCCGTTGAAGTCGTCGCTCGGAAAATTGCAACCTACACAGTCTCGGAGATTATGCACAGGCCTTACCTGTAGGTGTAACTTGTCCCCGAGGGTTTACAACCACTTTAAGCATCTTCACTCTATATTAAAGTGGTTGTATACCCTCGGAGACAACATTATTTAAAAAATTGGCCCATAACACAGGCAGCCCACCGCTGTCTGTGAAAATGTACTCACCCCTGTAATTGGCTGTAAAATCACATTTTTATTTTTGATGACGTCACCGCGCTTGCGCACTTATGCTCGTCAAAACCGGCCCATCTAAAGTTGGCCGGTTTTTCATTTTTGTTGCTTCCGGCACTGAATGTGAGAGAGCTTCCCCTCTGTCCGACACAGAGGAGAAGTCTCGCGTTGTTATAGCTCTTCCTGATACTCCCCACGTGTGACTGTATAAGACGTCACAAAGGGGAGTACACTGCAGCCGCAGACACAGCAACTAATGTCGTTTCCGCGGTAACGGAGATTGAGATCGAGGCTTGGTTACGGGGATACAGTGCATGCGCGAGATTTACAACAGTGAAACAGTAAGGGCGGAAATGACGTATGAAAAGGAGTCCCTAAACAGCAGTCGCAATGGCGCTTTTAATACCCGGAAATGCTGCGAATAAAAACTCCACGAAAAAGGTATTTACAGGACTCGTTTTTAAAAGTGTTCTATGTAGAATGCATTGCGCTGAGCTGGTGTACTATATCAATTCAAAAATAGAAAAAATTGGCGGGGGTTTACTACCTCTTTAAGTGAATCTTGTTCTATGTCTATTATATTAAGTGAATATTCACTTAAAATTTTCCACTCACACAAGAAGAAAATTACTGTTTATTTACTTCATCTGCACATGATTGGGTATTCAAAGTGAAAACAGCTACATTTATTGAGTTTATTGAAGATTCTCTTTTTTTTTTGTAAACTATTCCCATAGTACTAAAGTAATTGCCTGTTTGAAGTCTACAGTACATCGTCCATTTTTATTTATTTATTTATTTATTAAAATGCTTATAAAACAACAGCGCAGTCTTACACACGTGCCTCGATGTCCATGCTTTGAAATTCTCACCCCAGCATTCAAGGTCTGTAAGCAGGCTTTTTTATTGCGCTAAAACTTGCCTTCCGTTATTCGTACTGTACTGCATATTGCTGTTTCCAATTCAGTAGGAGCTACTAGTTTCAATTCAGTAGGAGCTACTAATTTCAATTCAGTAGGAGCTACTAATTAGTAGCTCCTACTGAATTGGAAACAGCATACGCTTCGCTATTCTGGCACTCAGTAGGAGGAGGCAGGTGCCAGGTACACTTATTACTCAGGATTCATTACAAAATTGCACAAATATTGTAATATATTATCAGGGCGATTGTTATGTGGTACATGGCATTAACACAAAGCCCTAATTCTCCTGTACCTGCCATGCAACTGCAGCAGAAGTACTGTACTCATGTAGATGGCATATTACCAGCTCCAGAGCTGTGTGCAAGAGCATGCCAGGTTGCTTGTATGTGCGCTGGTTCACTTGTGTGTTTAAAAGCGTATACAATTGCTACTCAAGTCATAATTGGATACTATTAAAAATTACCTTTCCTTTTCCATCTGCAGCACTGTCATTTTCTGTAAAATGCAATGCAATATGGCTACCTGTACAGAGCACCCCCTGAAAATTAAATTTTCTGCTTGTGTAATTGGCTTACTGATTTTCCTAGAAGTCTGCACTAAGATACAAGTATAATTTTTGACATCCCTTGCAACAAAATTGTTTTTTTTTTTAGATACTCCTAAGAGAAATCATGTCTAAAGGAATGCAGATTCCTCATTGGAGCCCTGCAAGTGCAGCAGCTGATTGATGATTATAAAATCACTCCCATACAGATTCACTTTGCACAGCTATTTCTTCAAAATAACAATAGGTAGAACTCTGCATCAAAGTTGCAACAAAATTCTTGCAATGTACATAGATCACCCAGAGTGAATGTTTTTTTCCTAACAAAAGTTGAGTTGCTCTTTAAGGCACTAGAGGATTTGAAAGCTTTATTTATACTCAGGGACTTTTATTGGACTTGCATATACATAGTTAAATAGTTAGTCAATCTAGTTCAACCAATAAAAGGGAAAAATATTTTTTTTTACAATCCTATGTACACAATCTTATACCCACAGTTGATCAAGTGGAAGGCAAGGAAACCCCATTAAAGCATGATCCAATTTGCTCCAGCAGGGGAAAAAATACCTTCCTGATCCCCCAAAAGGCAATCGAATATTTCCTGGTTCAACTATATCTATAACTGTCAGTATCCAGTTATATTAGGAAAGTATCCAGGCCTTTGTAAAGCAATCTACTGAGCTGGACAGAACCAGCTCTTGAGGGAGTCTACTCCAAATTTTCACTGCTCTTACTGTGAAAAAAACTTTTCATATTTGGAGATTAAATCTCTTTTCCTCCAGAGGTAAAGAGTGCCCCCTTGTCCTCTGTGATGACCTTTAAGCAGAGGTAGGCATCCTTAGAGAGATGAAATCTACTTGAACAACAATGATGAAGTAAAAAAACACCGGGCACAGTGTCTTGTTGTTAGGGCTGGTTCACACCGGAACGTGAAAGGCATGTTCCATGTGTGTTTTCTGTACAGTGTTTAAAACGCACTGCCTTTGTGATCTACTGCGGGTGATGATACATTGTTAACGCCAAAATAGAGCACACACAAACACAAAAAAAGTATTACAAGAGAGTGCAGTGTTTAGGAGGGCGTTACGCTCAGAAAGCAGGGTTCAGGATTAGTTATGCTCAGAATGCATTGTTTAGGAGTGCGTTACGCTCAGAATGCATTGTTAAGGAGTGTGTTGTGCTCAGAATGCAGGTATCAGAAGTGTGTTGCGCTTAGAATACAGGGATCAGGAGTGCATTACTCTTGGAATGCAGGGATCAGGAGCATGTTACACTCAGAATACAGGGATCAGGAGTGTGGTACACTCAGAATGCAGGGATCAGAAATGTGTCACACTCAGAAGGCAGGGATCAGGACTGTGTTACGCTCAGAATGCAGGGATTAGGGGTGCATTACGCTCAGAATGCAGTGATCAGGTGTGCTATATGCTCAAAATAGGAGTGCGTTATGCTCAGAATGCAGAGATCAGGAGTGCATTACTCTCAGAATGCAGGGATAAGGAGTGTGCTGCGCTCAGAATGCAGGGATTAGGGATCAGGAGTGCATTACGCTCAGAATGCAGTGGTCAGGGATCAGGTGTGTGTCATGCTCAAAATGCAGGGATCAGGAGTGCATTACGCTCAGAATGCAGGGATCAGGAGTGCATTACACTCAGAATGCAGGGATCAGGGATCAGGAGTCTGTTACTCTCAGAATGCAGGGATCAGGAATGCGTTACGCTCAGAGTGCAGGGATCAGGAGTGTGTTACTCTCAGAATTCAGGAATTAGGAATGCATTATGCTCAGAATGCAGAGATCAGGGATCAGGAGTGTGTTATGCTCAAAATTCAGGGATCAGGAGTGCGTTATGCTCAGAATGCAGGGATCATTGGATCCATGGCAGTGTCCACTGCCCCCTTTACATCACCCCCCTCCCCCACGCACACACACACGCACACTAATGTCCTCTTCCCCCCATTCCCTCTCATAGCATCCTACCTGTGCACACAGAAGACCAAGAAGCAGCACAGTTCTGTACAGGGGGCAGGAGTAGGAGCTGGCGCAATGACTTTTAATATTAACAAGCTGGTGATTGGTTGCTTAGGACCTAGCAACCAATCACCTGCGGGTTAACTTGGCCAGTTACAAGGGGTGGGAGAGAGAAGAACTGAAGGCACAGCGGAGGAGGCTGGGGGCGGAAAGAGAGGGACCGGCACTAGCAGTAGCAGGGTCGGCGACACAGACCCTTTCCCAGTCTACTTGTCACCTACCTGCAGTCGACAGGTAGCCCACGATCAACGGGTTGCCAACCCTGGCCTTAAAGTGAATAACTTAACACCAAGTTCAATATACAGGCCACTTATATATTTATACAGGTTGATCATATTCCCCCTTAATCTCCTCTTCTCAAAGAGAGAATACATTCAGATCCTCTAATCTTGTCTCATAGGTGAGCTCCTCCATGCCTCTTATCAGTTTGGTTGCCCTTCTCTGCACTTTCTCCAGTTTCTCGATATAATTTTTGTGATCTGGTGCCCAAAACTGACCTGCATATTCCAGATGAGGTTTTACTAATGATTTGTACCGATGTAAAATGATGTCTCTCTCTCTCTCTCTACCTGGAGTCTATACCTCTCTTAATACAAGAAAGGATTTTGCTAACTTTGGAAACCGCTACTTGGTATTGCTTGCTATTATAAAAGTGATACCAAAGTCTCTAAATGTTTTTGGGTTACAGATAACAAACATTTTATACTTACTGTACCTGCTCTGTGCAATGGTTTTGCACAGAGCAACCCAGATCTTCCTCTTTCTCGGGTCCCTAGCCATTGCTTCTGGCCCCTCCCTCCAGCTGAGTGCTCCCACAGCAAGCAGCTTGATATGGGGCACCCGAGCTGAGCCTCTGCTCTGTGTGTCCATTCAGACACAGAGCCGCAGCTCTGCCCGCCCCCTCTCTCTCCCCATAAGTTCACTGACTTTAATTGACAGCAGCGGGCGCCAATGTCTCAGCCAATCAGGAGGGAAAGTCCCGGACAGCAAAGTCTCACGTGCAACATTGCTGGTTTGAGATGGGGCTCAGGTAAGTATTAGGGGGGTTGAGTGGGGCTGCTGCACACAGAAGGTTTTTTAACTTAATGCATAGAATGTATTAAAATAAAAAAAACTTCTGCCTTTAGAACCACTTTAAGCTTATGATTTACCAGAACACCCAGATCCTTCTCCACCATTGATTCCCCCAGTCGTACTCCCCCTTAATATGTATGATGCATGCATATTCTTAGTCCCCAAGTGCATAGCTTTACATTTATCAACAATAAATTTCATTTGCTACATAGCTGCCCAATTGAACTTGGTGTCACCTGCAAAGACTGAAATGGTACTTTTAATTCCAGACCCTATATCATTTATAAATATATTAAAAAGTAAGGGTCCAGCACTGAACCTTGGGGTACACCACTAACAACCTTAGACCATTCAGACTAAGACCCCTTTCACACTGAGGAGTTTTTCAGGCGGTACAGCGCTAAAAATAGCCCCTAAATACCGCCTGAAAAACTCCTGCACTGCATACTCAATGTGAAAGCCCGAGGGCTTTCACACTGAGGCGATGCGCTGGCGGGAGAGAAAAACATATCCTGCCAGCAGCATCTTTGGAGCGGTGAGAGGAGCGGTGTGTATACCGCTCCTTAACTTCTCCTTTCCATTTAAAACAATGGGAAACCGCGTTAATACCGCCTGCAATGCGCCTCTGCACAGGCGCATTGCGGGCGGTATTAACCCTTTATCATCCGCTAGCGGGGTTAATACCGCACCGCTAGCGGCCGAATCCCGCGGCAAATCCGACGGTATAGCGCCGCTTTTTTTGCGGCGCTATACCACCACCGCGCTTCCCGCCCCAGTGTGAAAGGGGCCTAAGAATCATTAGCCAGTGCTCTCTGAATACGATCTTTTAGACAGTTTTCTATCCAATTACAAATAGATTTTTCCAAGCGTTTAGATTTAACCTTACACATTAGCCATGTGTGGGGAACTGTGTAAAACAATTTTGTAAAATCCAAGTATTCTATGTCCAGAGCCACTCCTTTGTCTAAGGTTTTAATTCTGTCTTTCACAAATCCATGCTGTCTGTTGCTTAAAATATTTTTTTCACGCAAAAAACTAATCTATCTGGTCCTTTATTAAACTCTCCAGTGTCTTCCCAACTATAGAAATTAAACTAACAGTTAGTTACTATTTAAGACTTTGATCCCTTTTTAACCACTTGCCGACTTCCTCACGTAGTGTACTTATACGTCGGCAGAATGGCCCGGCTGGCCCGTCTAGCTGGCGCGCACGTGCAGGGAGCACTGTGACCATGCTGGCGGGACCCGCGGGCTTAATGTCTGCTGGTGTCCCGCGATCGTGTCACGGAGCAACAGAACAGGGAGATGCCTGTGTAAACAAGGCATTTCCCTGTTCTGCCTAGTGATAGGGAGAAGTGATCACTGTCATGTCACTGGTAGCCCAGCCCCCTCACGTTTAGAATCCCTCCCTATGACACACTTAATCCCTTCCTCGTCCCCTAGTGGTTAACCCCTTCCCTGCCGGTGTCATTTACACAGTAATCAGTGCATTTTATAGCACTGGTCGATGTATAAATGGCAATGGTCCCAAACTAGTGTCAAAAGTGTCCAATGTGTCTGCCGCAATATTGCAGTCATGATAAAAATCACAGATCACCGACATTACTAGTAAAAAAAAAAAATAATGATAAAAATGCCATAAAACTAAGAAAATATCCCCTATTTTGTAGACACTATAACTTTTGCGCAAACTAATCAATATACGCTTATTGCGATTTTTTAACCAAAAATATGTAGAAGAATACATATCGGCCTAAACTGAGGAAAAAAATCGTTTTTTTATATATTTTTTGGGGACAAACTAATAAAAAATATACAAGGACAATATAATAGTCCCCTAATGCCCTTAACAGGAAATAATTATTTCCCACCAGGGAAAGATAATAAATTATATTTAAAATGGACTACATCGTCCTATTTGAGATTAAGGGATGTTATGAGAGGAAACGATCTATGTTCATTAATTGAACTGCATGAAAGATATGGTACCACTCCTTGGGAAGCTTGGAGATATAAACAACTGCAACATTTCGTAGACACCCTCCCAAAACCTCTTCGGGGGGTTGGTAGGTTGAATGTATGGGAAAAATTAGTAGATCAAAAGGAGACAGATAGTCATGGAATTTCTACCAACTATAAGCTGTTGATGACACATCTTGAGAGAGGAGCCGTGTGCCCAACGGAGAGCTGGGAATTAGAACTGAACCAGCCTCTCCCAGAAACCATGAGAAGTAGAGTCCTAGACTATGTCCACTCTACTTCTGTAGATACACAGATAAAATAAATGAACTTTAAATTATTAGTTAAATGGTATTATGTTCCAGCAAAATTAAATAAGATAAATTCCCAGGAGTCACCGCTATGTTGGAGGGAGTGTGGGGAGGTGGGAACCCATGCCCACATTTGGTGGCAATGTCTGAAGATTCAGTTATATTGGGTCCAAATATTAGAGCTAATAAAGGAGATCAGTGGTATTGAAATCAGTTTGGACCCTTGGCAATGTCTGTTCCATGCCACGACTATCCCCAGGAAAAAATATAAAACGACAATTATCCCAATACTATTAAACGCAGCAAAGACACTGATCCCGAAAAGGTGGAAGGATAAACAAGCTCCCCCGATACAAGAATGGCTAAGGGGGGTAGAAAGGATAAAAATTATGGAGGAGGTAACATACCAACATGAGGAACTAAATAGAGGAGATATTGAAACCTGGGGAGGTTGGGCGAAGTTTAGACAGTCTATGGTTTACACGTGTTATATGTGCAGGAAAGATAGTATCTAGGTAACATTGGCCTGCTTAGATTGTGGTAGGAACCGGGGCTCCCCCCCCCCCGGAGGTTGAGTTGGGGGGTTCCCCTCCCCCTTTTTTCTTTTTTTTTTCTTCCCCCTTTTTTTTTTTACTTGAAATAGAGAAGGGGAAATATTTGAGAAGTCACACGAATTATAAGGTGAGAAGTACAAGATGCACTTAAAATAATCTGGGTGAGTAGAGTGGGAAGAAATACATTATTCTCTATGGAGATGGTTCACATCTCCACTACAAAACGCCTGATGCCGAACGCCTGAAGCCCAAACAAGTTCTGGACCCTTTTTTGTCGCTCGAATTTGGGCGTTTGGGCGTTTTACATTGGTGACCCTAGACCTGTAAAAAATATAAAACGACAATTATCCCAATACTATTAATAGTAGCAAAGACACTGATCCCGAAAAGGTGGAAGGATAAACAAGCTCCCCCGATACAAGAATATGGCTAAGGGGGGTAGAAAGGATAAAAATTATGGAGGAGGTAACATACCAACATGAGGAACTAAATAGAGGAGATATTGGAACCTGTGGTGGTTGGGCGAAGTTTAGACAGTCTATGGTTTACACGTGTTATATGTGCAGGAAAGATAGTATCTAGGTAACATTGGCCTGCTTAGATTGTGGTAGGAACCGGGGCTCCCCCCCCCCCGGAGGGTGAGTTGGGGGGTTCCCCTCCCCCTTTTTTCTTTTTTTTTTCTTCCCCCTTTTTTTTTTTTACTTGAAATAGAGAAGGGGAAATATTTGAGAAGTCACACGAATTATAAGGTGAGAAGTACAAGATGCACTTAAAATAATCTGGGTGAGTAGAGTGGGAAGAAATACATTATTCTCTATGGAGATGGTTCACATCTCCACTACAAAACGCCTGACGCCGAACGCCTGAAGCCCAAACAAGTTCTGGACCCTTTTTTGTCGCTCGAATTTGGGCGTTTGGGCGTTTTACATTGGTGACCCTAGACCTGTAAAAAATATAAAACGACAATTATCCCAATACTATTAATAGTAGCAAAGACACTGATCCCGAAAAGGTGGAAGGATAAACAAGCTCCCCCGATACAAGAATATGGCTAAGGGGGGTAGAAAGGATAAAAATTATGGAGGAGGTAACATACCAACATGAGGAACTAAATAGAGGAGATATTGGAACCTGTGGTGGTTGGGCGAAGTTTAGACAGTCTATGGTTTACACGTGTTATATGTGCAGGAAAGATAGTATCTAGGTAACATTGGCCTGCTTAGATTGTGGTAGGAACCGGGGCTCCCCCCCCCCGGAGGGTGAGTTGGGGGGTTCCCCTCCCCCTTTTTTCTTTTTTTTTTCTTCCCCCTTTTTTTTTTACTTGAAATAGAGAAGGGGAAATATTTGAGAAGTCACACGAATTATAAGGTGAGAAGTACAAGATGCACTTAAAATAATCTGGGTGAGTAGAGGGGAAAAAATACATTATTCTCTATGGAGATGGTTCACATCTCCACTACAAAACGCCTGACGCCGAACGCCTGAAGCCCAAACAAGTTCTGGACCCTTTTTTGTCGCTCGAATTTGGGCGTTTGGGCGTTTTACATTGGTGACCCTAGACCTGTAAAAAATTGCGGTAAAAAATGCCGCGTTTTGTCGCGGCAAATCGCGGTAAATAACGCCGTGTTTTGTCGTGGCAAATCGTGGTAAAAAATGCCGCAAAACGCTACGCTCAGGTGTGAATGCAGCCTTACATGTGATGGTGCAGCAGCAATGCTAGGAAATAAGAGTGGAGTTGGGAAATAATTAAATAATTTGAATTTAATAATTTTTTGTAGCACTATGATAATTAGAGATTATAATTGTCAGCTGGGGATACAGTCAAACACATTTCAGTGATTAATTGTGTAGCTGGGTGCTGCCGTAGTAGGAGCGGGCTTTGCCTTCCTGTGCCCGCTTTCCTCCTTCGACCCCCCCCCCAACACCACTACCATCACTCCTGTGTGTTTATGAGGAGCAGGCTGAGCACTCTGTGTCTGCTCTCTTCCTTAACCTCCCACTGCTGCACAGTGACAAAGCGGTGCAGCTGCAAGCAGTGTTAGGTAGATTCAGGTAGCTTGGCTTAAACTTACGGCGGCGTAGCTTAGCGTGTTTAGGCTATGCCGCCATAAGTTAGCTAGGCAAGTACATGATTCACAATGTACTTGCCTGCTAAGTTACGGCGGCGTAGCCTAAAGCGGGCGGGCGTAAGGGCGCCTAATTCAAATGTGTTCTAAGGGGGGCGTGTTTTATGTTAATGGGGCTTGACCTTACGTTTTTGAAGTTTTTTTTTAACTGCGCATGCGCCGGGCGCCTACATTTCCCAGTGAGCATTGCGGCTAAGTATTTCCTAAGTGAGCATTGCGGCATTTTCCAGTGAGCATTGCGGCCCAGTGAGCATTGCGGACGACTTACGCAAACGACATAAACATTTTGAATCTCGAAACGGGAACGGCGGCCATACTTTAACATTACTATTCTGTCTAATAGATGGAATAACTTTAGGCCTGATAATGCCTTACGGAAATGGCGTAAATGTACTGCGGCAGCCGGGCGTACGTTCGTGAATCGGCGTATCTACTAATTTACATATTCTAAGCGGACCGCAATGGAAGCGCCACCTAGCGGCCATCCTCAATATTGCAACCTAAGATAGGACGGTGCATGCCGTCGCATCTTAGATATGTTTAAGCGTATCTCTGATTGAGAATACACTTAAACATAAGTCGGCGTAGATTCTGAGTTAGGTCGGCTTATCTACTGATAAGCCGGCCTAACTCTTTGTGAATCTACCTATGTGTATCTTCATCCCCCTCACTCCAGCTCTCTCTCTTCCTACTGTCATAGAGGATCGGTGAGAGTCTGAATGCACAGACCGAGCCTTTCAAGGACCAAACTGCTGGTGATCAGTCTTTTGGGGACAGACGACCTCCCAACGCACTGGACTCTGTGTTCCAGGTTTGGTGAGCAAAATTGATGTCATCCAACCATTCAAGTTTTATCCTGTTTTGAGCCCTGTTGAAGAGTGGTGTTGCCCTGAAATTTGACAAATGTTTTTATGTATATGGCTTTCTTACCAACAAATTTAATTATTTTGGACTCTTTTATCTTATTTTGGTTTTGCATTCCTCTCTGTATTTCTTTGGAGAAACAGTTAATTATTTTTAAAGTCATTTTCGCAGTGATAGAATCACTGACCAGGTGTGGGACTGATTGGCAAGTAGGAGTTGCCTATACAACTCTTTATGGTCTTTATGGTCTTTATGGTCAAGGCTCTTCCCTCACTAGAAGAATCGTGCTGCAGGACAAAGCAACATGAATACTGTATTGTGTGTCTGTTTTCTGTGCTGCATGGCTGTAAAGACTGGCAACCTGACTTCGCCATCACCAGGGAACTGTGAAAATCTGCGCAGAAGAACTATTTAAAAAAGAGGGGGGGGGGGGAAAGGGTAACAAACCCCAGAACTTTGAATGGTGTTCAATTAATAGGATAGAAATACAGTAACAGCATTAAAGATTTCAATTTTTATTATAATAGTAAAAAAACAAGCACAATTTTAAAAACCATCCATAGAAATACATGACACTTTTCAAAGCGCATACAAGACTGCAGTTTATGCAGTCTTGTATGCATTTGGCAAAGTGTCATGTATTCCTATGGATGTTTTTTTTAAATTGTGCTTTTTTTTTTACTTTTATAATAAAAATTGAAATCTTTAATGCTGTTACTGTATTTATACCTGTAGCGCCTGTGTACTTTCAGTCTAGGTGCTATCTTAAATTTAGAGGGGGATGAGAGAGTTAGTTTACTCTCATCCAGCTAATTCATGTAAATTAGTGAAAGGGTGAAATTCCGCGCCAAACAAAATAATTAATAAAAAATTAGAAAAAGCTGCTCCTCTTGAACAATACTGAATTGTGGAAGTTGAAAAGAAAGATAGAGGGCGCTAAACCACAAGCAATAGATGTGATTTGAAATTAGAACACAATAGTGTAATGCATAACAAATAAATATACTACATGTAAAGTCAATACATTTGCAGATGGCATGTAAATTAGGCCTCTACTCTAGCTGGGCTGTACTGCCAGTTCATTCTGTGTTCCAGAGATACCTTTGCATCTCTGGGCGACAGGTGGCAGCAGTGGAGTTCAGTCCGAAGCGCCTCTTGCCAGCAGCCAATTAGGAGGGGTTCTCCCTCGCGGGGCATGCTGGGGGAGGGTACTTCTTGAGCAGACGCCATTTTGTGGGGTTCGTCTTTTGGTGCTTGTTCCGGGTGCGGCACCCACCTTCAGGGTGTGCGCACATCACGGGCCCTGGCGATATGGCCTACCAGGCCGGGGCACACATGCTACGCTGTGTTCTCAGTTCTGGGTCATGTTGGCCCAGAGCAACCGAAGCTGTAAAGGAGCCCCAGTGATCGACTGGGTCCCAGATTTCTGTGAGCAAGATCCCAAGCGAGTTGTGCTGTTCGGTGGGGAGTCAATCTGAGGAGAGCCCGGAGGCAGGCGATCCGACAGGGCTTAGACAATCCATCGGGGATCGAGGTGACCGTACATTGACAGTTTGTTTGATGGCAACCTGTCAGTCGGTGACCATTTGAAAGACTACCTGAGGGAGATTTAGGCAAATTACATTACTGAGAAGGATTCGCTTTATTATCTACATTCCAGAGAAAAGGGCCTGTGGCAGAGGTTCCACTTCTATCCTCATTTCAGCCAAGTCTGTGGCAGAGACTTTTTCCTTCTCAAAGTTCCAAGTGATACCTTGGCTACCAGGTCGGTGTGAGAGGCCTGTCCAGGTACACTATACCCCCTCGGCTGAGGGGCGACAAAAGAGAGTGTGTTATTTGAAGCAGGACTGCTTCTGTTCTGTCCAAGCCTGAATCTGCAACTTCTCCTTTTCACCAACCTTTATTCTATCTATTTATTTTATCCTCAAGTTCACTGTTTGCCGTGTTGGGCAAGAATAAAAGCACAAAAAAAGAAACCTTGCTGTTTGGACATTCCGTCATTGCTCATCATCATCATCATCATACCCCTAGACGCATCACAGAAGGTAACACGCCATCCCTGTTCTATCCAGCGGCTCCTGCGGGGGTAGCGCTACATACCCTATTAATTGAACACCGTTCAAAGTCCCAGGGTTTGTTACCCTTTTTTTCTCCTTTTTTTCAATTTCCTAAATGGGATGTGATGTTCACAAGATTTAAATGTCTTTGCCCTAGCTTTGCAAATTAGAAGAACTATTTAGCCAAAATAGCCAGGAGGTTGAGTTATTGAAGTCTGTGCACATACTGACTGTGGGTCTGAGTGGACCAAATTAGCCAAGAGGCTGTTTTCTCCTTTGTATCCTGTTTGATGCTGAACCCTTGAGAGGAAAACCTAATGTAAAGAAATTTTCTTTTAAATAAAAGTGGGTGGTAAAGCCCTTAAAACAGAAGTGTCCTTGCAGCTATACCCCTAATGCTAAATCTTTAGAATGGGTTACAATATACAAATACCAAATGATGCAACTAACACCACTGACTTGACAAAATAAGTCTGCAAACCGTAAAATTATTCAACATATTAACGTTCATATTTAAATATTTTACATTTTAGCAATACTTTTTGAGTTATATTCTATTTTCCCTTTTTCTTCTTTGTAATTTAAGGAATTTCATTTTTCAGTTATAGAATACCACAATTTCCTATTCCTGAGATCATTTATGAGAAAGTCTTTCAGGTTTCTAGTTAAAAGAATTACAATTACTTTGTCACAATTTTTCTGACTAAATAAAATTAGGTGTTCCCATGATGGATGTACTAATCATTTGCAGCACTGTGAGTATGCAGAATGCAGAAAAACATTTTGATAAATACCCATTGTCTATGTGTTCTGAGATTTGGCAATGTCATGTCCAACCTGAGTAATAGTAATACTTCTCTTCACCCCTTCTTATTTATTTATATGGGGCTCTGCTTTATAGTTACCACATCTGAGCAGAGTTCATCTTTGAATTGATGTCGCCTGCAAAAACAAACCCCGGAGTCCAGCTCTTTGTGGGAAACGCTGGCTGAACTACACTTTGTTTAAATAGCCAAAATATGTTTGAAAGGTGTTGATAGGCTTTCTTTGAAACTGGGGCACACTACATTATCAATTCATTTGTAAAGTGATTTAATGGATTAGATGAAAGTGTGTATTACTTGAAAGGCTAAAGAACGAATATGAAACCCTCTCACTGGTGTTGCTACATTATGAGTGTAAAATCTTAACCACAAAGTAAAGCACCAACATTTGTTAAAGTGACATGTTAAAACTTAACATCAGATCTTATAAATAATGCCTACTATTTAAAAGTGCATGATTAATCTATTTGCAGAAGACTACTTTGGCTGAAACTATGGAAGGAAAAAAATATATAACTTGTCTTATTTAAAAAATATATATATTTACAGGTGTAAGGTAATACATTGAGATAATTATCAACACAGGATATAACTGAAATGATACACTATGTCCAATACCCCCACTGAAGGACCTTATAGGCAATCCATGGCAAATCTTATTTAAAGAGTCATTCCACTGAAAACTGCTTTTGTGGCAATGTTTTTAGGGATTTCAGTAGTGATACCACCAGACAGGAGCTCCCCTAAGTCACAGTTTAATTCCTACTGCTGCAGAAAGAACCCTGGTTCATCTATTAAATCTTCTACAGAGTAAACTAAAAAATATAAGAAAGCTTGAAGGAGCCACAAAAAATGATGAGCCAGGGAGACAACATAAATACATCTGCAAAAATGTTGGGTGGACTTTCACTTGAATCTGGAACGCTGATAAAAAGACCACACTAAGAACCCCTGGCTAGGGGCAAACGAATAAGCCTTGCAATGTGTATTTTATCATGCCAGTTGCTGATGAAGGAACATCTATACAGGCATAAAAGTATGTGTTTCCCTTCAAAGCAGCAATAGGCTATATACATAGGTAAAGCACTGAATTGCAGAGTGCAAAGGAATGCTGGTCTGGTTTGGCATGTAAAAACAAAGTTTGCTGAGCACCAGGATCTTTTGGGCTACGGGCCTCATTAGAATGTTCCAACAGTCATCACTAGAACATTTTTAGATGGACAGCATGATGATGTAAGATTCTTAATTTGGGAATTTATTCATAATGGTCTTAAAACAAATAAATAAATAAATAAAAACAGTAACAACTCAACAACAAGTTGATTTTTGACAGCAATACAAAAACCTTCAAGAGAGTCCAATCACTTCCCACTCTATCCAAAACTAAAAGCTTTGACATGCACTTACATTTTTCAACAGTACTTTTCTCTAATTTTTAACTTCAAGTAAAAGTTAACCCAATCCCTAAACAATCCCCTTAGCTAGTCAAATGGGAAAGGGGGGAGGGATTTTAACGGTGCAATAAGACCAGGAAATTATGAGAAACAATCGAAAATATATTATAAGGAAATTAAATTTTTTAATGGATATAAAGTTAAAAAACATATAAATGGTTATCAAGAGACAACAATAGAGACAATAGTTCATTTAAATGGTGGTCAAAACAAGCAAGTTGATTGAGATGAAGAAAGCTAGGACATTATCCCGACATGTTTCGCTGTTTGCTTCTTCTGGGAATGTGCAAAGGAAATCAATAGTCTCAGAAGATAACTGTGTAGATATAGAGTCAAAAAACATAAATAAATTAAATGATCGCAAAAAATATATATAAACTATAACAATACATATATGAATGAGTCAAGACACTTGAGGGCATATCCGAAAGCTAGAATCCACCAAAAGACAACTATCGCCAAATTCCAGAACCAACAAAAAACCCCAAAGGGGAGAAAGTTCCTGCGCAGTCACAGAGGAAGCTAGACGGATAGGGAGATTATTTAGTGGTAGAAAAAAATATACTGCTAGTAAACTTGAAAATAAAAATTCATGCTGTAAGGTAGCAGCAAGAAAAAAAAAGATTTTACTTACTTTAAAAGCAAATAGAACAAAGCATGGGGTAGAGAGCGACTTAGAATAACCTGCTGGATGGTGGTAGCAGGATGTCAAATCTAAGGAGGACAAGTAATCAGAAAGGAATTATCATCTAGCTCAATAAACTTGCCATTTTTCAAAAAAAGGATAGCAAAGGACTGATGTCTCTTATAATATATTAATATAAAAAAAGGGCAAATAGATCAATCAATACCGATAAAAAGGTCAGAGAATAAAACAAAGAAAGGCCAACAAAGAGACCCTAAGGGACAAGAAAGAAGATTTAGAGCGCAAATGAACGAATGCCAGTGATCAGAAGAAACAGGGATGAGGCTTACCACTTTATCTGGACGTGTGCACATAGTCTGACCCTACGACTCTGACAATGCAAGTGTCAGAGTAGCCAGCTTTATATAAATAAATAATAAAGCCAGCTACAGTATTGATTAATCTATTTGCCCTTTGAGACATCAGTCCTTTGCTTTCCTTTTTTTGAAAAATGGCAAGTTTATTGAGCTAGATGATAATTCCTTTCTGATTACTACTGTGTATTTATTAGAGCCCCCTTTCCAACTATCCAGCTTCTTTCTTTTCTAATTCAGTTTAATTTATGTCACATCCCTATGATTTCCTTTTTCTTGTCCTCCTTAGAAATGACATCCTGTTACCACCATCCAGCAGGCTATTCTAAGGCCCCGTACACACGACCAGTTTCCTCAGCAGAATTCAGCTTCCGACCGAGTTTCTGGCTGAATTCTGCCGAGGAAACTGGCCGTGTGTACACTTTCGGCCGAGGAAGCCGACGAGGAGCTCGACGAGGAAATAGAGAACATGTTCTCTATTTCCTCGTTGTTCTATGGGAGCTCTCGTCCCGCCGAGCTCCTCGGCGGCTTCAGGGCTGAACTGGCCGAGGAACTCGATGTGTTTGGCACGTCGAGTTCCTCGGCCGTGTGTACGAGGCCTAAGTCGCTCTCTACCCCATGCTTTGTTCTATTTTCTTTTAAAGTAAGTCAAAACTTTTTTTTCTTGCTGATACCTTACAGCATGAATTCTTTATTTTCAAGTTTACTAGCAGTATATTTGTTTTTTTCTACCACTAAATATTCTCTCTATCCGTCTAGCTTGGCCTTTTGGCTGTCCTCTGTGGCTGCGCAGGAACTTTCTCCCCTTTGGGGTTTTTTGTTGTTCCGGAATTTGGCGGTAGTTGTCTTTTGGTGGATTCTAGTGCGGGGTAAGCAAGCTTTCGGATATGCCCTCAAGTTTATTGACTCATTCATATATGTATTGTTATAGTTTATATATAATTTTTTGCGATCATTTCATTTATTTATGTTTTTGTCTCTATATCTACACAGTTATTTTCTGAGACTATTGATTTTCCTTTGCATATCCCCTGAGGAAGCAAACAGCGAAACATGTTGGGATAATGTGCTAGCTTTCTTCGTGGGATTGTGGGTGAATCTTATACTCATAAACCCATGTTTCCTTCTAGTTAAGAGGGCTGGGCTGAAAGGGAGCAGATGTCTTTTAGAGCCATTTCACACTGTCTATCAGCCGCGTCAGCGATAAAGCGCTGCTTTACCGTAATTTTAGCAGTGCTTTTCGTCCGCTAGTGGGGCGCTTTTAACTCCCGCTAGCGGGCAAAGAAAGGGTTAATAGCACCCTTTGCAGGTGCTTCAGCAGCACTGCCCATTCATTTCAATAGGCAAGGGCGGTGGGGCAGCGGTGTATACACCGATCCTCCACCGCCCCAAAGATGCTGCTTGCAGGACTTTTTCTAACATCCTGCAAGCGCACCACCCCAGTGTGAAAGCACTCAGGCTCTCACACTGGGGCTGCAAAGGAGGCGTTTTTCAAGCGCTTTACAGGTGCTATTTTTACCCCAAAAGCACTTGAAAAATTCCTCAGTGTGAAAGGGGTCTTAGACACATGCCCCCTTTTATGACACTGCAGTGAGAGGCGTGCCTCCACTGTAGCATTTTTATTTGACAGCTTGGGCCAATGGTACTTTACCATTGGTCCAAGACTCCAAGCTGCCCATTGAGTTCAGTGCCTCTGACAAGAAGTGAGGAGAGGCACTGTAGGCTCAACCTCTCAGTCTGCTGCAGAGTGTGCCAGCTTGCATTTAACTGGCCACTCTATATGTAGCTTCTGACAGGCTGCACAATAAGCCCCATATTTCAAGGAACTATAAGTCATAGGAGCCCCAGTGGTGGGGTATGACTATGGCTACCTACCCTCCAAATGTCAGAGCTATGACACTCGAAGCTCACTCGTTTTTTTATGTTCATGCTAGGTGAGGCTCTGCCTCACCTGCCTCCCCTGACTGCACATCCCTGGTGCACACAGCCACTCAAAAAAATGTGTAATACTATCTATAGGAATAAATAGAAAGAGGGGAACAAATGCAAAGTGAATGCACAACCCGACCATCTGTATTTGCAATTGAAGGTTGTTTGGTGCCAGCAATTATCACTATCTGTTAGCACCAGATTCCCTTTACCAACAGATCTCAGAAATAATTGTAGTCATTTTGAATAATCAGTATTGTTCCCCTGTAAATAGGCTGGGAGCAGAGGTGTGTGGTTGGATTTCCCATTTTGCTTTCAAAGACAAAATTTTTTTTTTGGATAATGCAGACTGTAAATAGTGTATACAGCTGGATTGTTCTTGGACATTTAATCACCTGCTAATCTCCATGGTCAGCTTGTTATATGCTGTTGTACAATATCAGATATAATATCCCAATATTAACAAATATGTTGGTTGGTCCCTTACTGATAAACTCAATATAAATATCAGTTTTGTCCATTTTTCAAACCAGCCCTGGCTGTAAGATCATTATATAATTATTATAACATCATCTAATAATACAATATCATCATATAATAACTGAGTTTAATATGTAACTCTTAAATAATAGTTGTGTTTGACAAACATAAAATCTTTGGTTTGCAATGTGTGCTCTGTAACACTACCAAGGCTTCACTTAACACGCATAAATACAAAGAATCAACCACTTTACCTAGCAGCTCAACAATTAGCACACACTACATCATAATATCGTTTAAATAGTATAGATAGCTTGTACCCTGGCTGTGCACCAAAAATAATAATTCTTCACCAAAGGGACACGTTGCAGAACTCTTTATCTACAGTAACTTTAAACAATAGCTGTTCTTGTGTATTTTTTGTTACTTCTGTTTAAATTATTATTTAGCATATAAAACTGTTTCTGAAAGACATGCAACCAAAAGGTCCAACAATTATTTTGTAATTTTGTTTAGTTCCGACAATATTAAAAACATGTACATAAACCGGAATATATTTCCTGTGAAAACACTTTAAAAATATTTATTTATAATAACCTTAAAGCGTAACTAAACCCAAAAACAAAAATGTAATTACAGTACTTGTAATTGTAGCTTGCTAATTTTTGGATTTAAGCTTTTATTCCTTTGTTTTTATCTGGTGATCAGCCAATATAACATCTCCTGTCTTATGGTGGCTACATCTACTTCTCCTCTGTATCCATGGCGGAGCACTGTAGCTAGCTACTCTTGAGCAGCAGCACTGGCGATCAGTAGAGAGGGTAGCGTTAGTTGTACCAGTAGATTTAGGTGGACTTTACACAAGTGATTAACAATTCAAAGTCCAACTCCAACTAACACTTATTAAAGGGGTTGTAAAGGTAAAAAAAAAAAAATCCTAAATAGCTTCCTTTACCTTAGTGCTGTCCTCCTTCACTTACCTCATCCTTCGATTTTGCTTTAAATGTCCTTATTTCTTCTGAGAAATCCTCACTTCCTGTTCTTCTGTCTGTAATTCCACACAGTAATGCAAGGCTTTCTCCCTGGTGTGGAGTGTCGTGCTCGCCCCTCCCTTGAGGGGGAGGGCCGAGCAGGAGAGTCAGGATGCCCACTAACTCACAGCTCCTATCTCTATTTGCAACGTAGAGAGCGTCCTGACATTCCTGCTCGCCCCCTCAAGGGAGGGGACGAGCGCGACACTCCACACCAGGGAGAAAGCCTCGCATTACTGTGTGGAATTACAGACAGAAGAACAGGAAGTGAGGATTTCTCAGAAGACAGAAGAACAGGAAGTGAGGATTTCTCAGAAGACAGAAGAACAGGAAGTGAGGATTTCTCAGAAGAAATAAGGACATTTAAAAGCAAAATCGAAGGATGAGGTAAGTGAGGGAGGACTGCACTAAGGTAAAGGAAGCTATGTAGGAAAACATTTTTATCTTTACAACCCCTTTAAGCAGTTACAGCAATATATATAAATATATATATTTATTTTGCCTTTAGTCTTAAAATCAGGGCAGACAAAATTGAGCCATTAGAGTTCCCCAAAAAAAGAAGTACTGTATGTGGACAAATCAGCTTGTTTTTTGTCTTGTCAACTTGCTATAAACTTAGGAGTAACTTTGAAATGTAAGTCATTTTAAGTGAAAGCCTGTACAGTACTGGCTAACTTAGGTTAATAATTATGGAAGTTTTTAAAACATGTTGAGTTTCTTCATCAAGCACAAATTAATACTATAAACTCAAATATGTTTTTAAAAAAAAGATCAATAGAGTACAGTCTCATTGTAGTGCATTCAGTTTCCAAAGGGTCATCTGACGTCTAAATCAAGAGAAGTAAACATCCAAAAATGAACAGAAAAGTTTTATGAATGTACACCATATAAAAGCAACTACAAATCTTTTCCTAATTATGCCTTAGAGTTTTTCCTTCCACTTTGATAATGATTTACATGTTATTAGCATTCAGGGGGGAACATGGAAATGATCTATTATAGTCACAGGAAGCGTAAATTAAGTGTTAACCATCTGTTAATTAAAAACAGGTATTTTCACAGTAATACTCATTTTGAGGAGAGGTATAGGTTTGCTTAAATCATGAATAAATGCTGCACATAAACAGAACTGAGTTTTTATTTTTTTATTATTGGGTGGATGATTAGGCATTTTAGATTGATAAAATGTGGAAGATACACTGTATATACAGTATACACCCACTATATATATATATATATATATATATATATATATATATATATATACAGTAAATACATTTTATATCATATTTTTTATGTAACAGCAGTGCTCTATATAACATTATAAAGGAAGCGTTCTATTAAAATGGAAAAGCGGGATATCAAAGATCCATTAACAAATATCATCAATTATAAACAATTAGTAGTTATATATACTAATTTAAACTTGCAACCGTATATATTGCACACAAAAACAAAAGCCTGCATAATGGAATGGAAGCCAATATGCATTAAATGTTTCTCCATTATTAAAAGATTTGTACACAGTAGCGTCGTATTGGTAAATTCCAAAAAAGTAACTCTCCTGCGCTTTGAGGAAGAGGGTTCTTCCTTGAAATGTGTGAGCCTAGACATCACGGACTCCATCTGGTCTCCTTGTACTTTTGGAGCATTCCAGCAATCCTAGAGACGATTTGTTCAGATTGTGTTTTGACATGCTTATATACTACCTATGTTTGTTAGTATCTTGTGAGTCACTTTTTATTCTTTAATGAATGTTTATAATGGAATTGCACTAGATCGGTGTGCCCTTTTCTTGTTTTCGTTGTTTAGTGTCCTAGGGGTGAAATCACAGTGAATGGTAAGGAACTCATGCATCCCAATCTAACGGGGTGTCTCCAGCACATTTTCAAACACATAGTTTCAACTATTCAAAGCAAAATTTTTAGAAAAATCTTTAGCATCCTGCATGTTTCAGATGCAGAAGATTATCTTGGTGTTTTTTTTTTGTTTTTGTTTTTTTCTGCTGGGGAGTGAAGACTGCGGAAATGGACAGCAGCAAAAGCAACTACCGTATAAATGTATTTTTTTTGGTTGGTTGTTGATTCATTTTTAAATCACCAAATGATTCTGAGGTCTCATTTATTTCTGGTGGGTACATTATGTTGTACTGTAATATGTGTTGCGGTAAGGCAGCTCATTCTATAAAAGTCCATAAAGCCAGTCAAAGTCAAAAAGAGGGTACTCCCCTGCTGACGGGTTTGAACCAATCCTGGACTTAGTTGTAGGCTTCAATTAGGATCAGGATTGGCCAAAATGCATCAGCAGGGAACAGCATCTTGTTACCTTGCCATGTGTTAATATAGACTTTTTGTACTTGCAGGCTTTATGAAGATTTATGGGATGTGGAATGCACTTCTGAAAGAGGGTTGCGTGCCAAATACCATCTATTGCTGTTGGGCAAATATTGCCTAGCCAGGTTAGGTGATCATGTAATGTTTTCAAGGACAGCTCATTCATTTAATGGGCTGCCAACACATCAGAATGAACAAGAAGGAAAATGCACCTGCACTATTTTTCCCAGACAGCATACTACAACGTAGTGATTTACTGTGCATTGAATTCCGGTGCACTACACCACAGGTGCATTGCTTCAGTGGCACCAGGCATACAAATGTGTGTATAGTGTGGTACCATAGTAATGCACGTTTTAACATCTATGTTACTGAAACATAAAATTGTGAAACCGGCCTAAGTGATCGCTTTACTATGCCCTGAATTGACAAAATACAGGCTCACTTAATAGCTCCAGACACAGATCATCCCTAATTGCTCCATCACTTCCTATTTTGTTAACAACATTTTTTAATATCATTATATTCTTATACATACTGAAGTAGAAACCCAGTACAGTCAAAATTACCTTTTTCTCTGTTCACTAAATGGCCGCATTTTATTTGCCTGGAGATATTCACAAACGGCTAAGTGCATTAAAGCTTTCCATGCTTATATTTTAAATGCAGAATTTAACTGCTGAAAGATTATAAATGAACAACTACCTATTGTGTATCTTTCTGAAAAACATGTTTTGGCATATTGCAATATCTCAGATATAGTGTTGTTGATTTTTTCGCCTCAACAAAATGAAAAATCGCATGTCGAGTTCTGACCACAGCGACCAAGTCTTTTTTTCTAAACTGGACTGTATCACAAACTTTCCAAATGGTAAGAATTCATCTTCACAGCTGTCCTAAAATGTATTAATATATAACACTCCAGCTCCCGAACAAAAAGAAACCAGCCAGTTCTGTTGAGCAGGAAAACATTAATCTGCTGCAAAGAATGTACACATGTGTGCAGTCACTTTAGAGCAGCTTCCCAGCATCCTTGCCCTGGACGTGTAATTAAACAGACCTATACAGCTGATACTAAAGCAAGATGTACCGTAGAGTTACTGCAAGTTTATTACATCAGAAAGACATAGCACGCCCACAGACTAAAAGCATACCTAGTAGGTCACATAGACTGTTATGACTTTGTGAAAGTTAAACCAGGACTGTTTCTTTGTAGTTTAACAAGAAAAAATGTGCATGAGGATGGGTTTACCAGATAATATGATATGAATATTCAATTTCTGATGTTCATTGCCTACTGATGTAAAACTTACAAAGCATTTCCCCCCATCTACTAACAATTTATGTTTTTTGCACATGTAAAGCTGTAATTTTGGGCTCCCTTTTATAAAGTGTAGCGCACCCCCTTAAAGGCCCCAAATGAAAATGGATCACTGAACCTGCACAGCCAGGCACACCAAATTTCACAGGCACTCAGAGTCAGAGAGCAGTTTATGACTTTATTTTTGTTATTTATTGAGAGTAATAACCTGGATAGAGATGGGAGGTTATGAGATGCCCATTGACTTCAACCACAAACTTCAGGGACAACTCTTTCTATATACAGTCTCTATATACAGCTCCACTTCTTCCTCCAGCATTCACTTGCTTGCAGAACTCAGCTGGATCACTGTAAAGATCTGACAGGCTTTAAGTCAGATTAAATGGAATGGCCCATTACCCGAGGTCCCTTGTGTGTGTAGCAAAAAGAACAGTGTCGAACTTGCACCACTCCTGTGGCTACTGATCCCAGCACCACTCTTCAGGCACTGCCAACCCACCTGGCTGCAGCTGCTCCTTTCACTAGACCTCCAGACTGACCTTTCCCTACAGTCCTCCAGACTGACACTCACCAGCCCACCCAGCTGACTCCCAGGAGATCTCCCAGTAATGCTGACCTGCTTCTGCTGTCCTCTTACCTCTCCTTCCTGCCTCCAGGAAGGGCTTTCTCCATGTGTTTTTGGTAGGATCCTTCCAGCACCCAAGCCCGGGGTCCCGGGGTCACCCAGACTAGGGGTCACCCTCAAGGGCCACTGACAGCCTCCTCAGCGCTCCATCTTTATCTTCCACCCAACTGCCCCTGCTGGCATGACTTATGCCTATTTATGAGGTGGCCTGCCCCCTACCAGCCCTTTACTGGGGATTGGCTGAGGTCCTCATAAATATTTCAAGCAGCTCCTGCTAGCCTCCACCCACTGATAACGATTGATTTCCTGACACAATTCTCAGGGCGAAACTAATTTCTGCCGTTTGACCCAAATCAATGGGAGCATGCAGAAACAAACTGCAACCTCACCTTTTAGCATTCAGCCAGCAAAGAGACCCGACCCTTTATTTCCTATAGCTTTATAAACATCATGACATCAATCACATGAACACACTGATTGGTTAATTCTATACATTTCAGCCCCTTATTACACGCCCCCCCCCCCCCCCCGTGACGTCTGTACTTCGCATTGTGGCACATATTTCAAAAGCCTTCAATTAGCACAAATGTCTTGTGTAAGTTCATATACAGGGATCCCCATTCAAGCCCACAGGGGCAAAGCCATATTTGGTATAGGGCTCTTTATAGTACAAACAGTCCACGTGTCATTCAAGCATAAGAGTTCCTTGCACAGTCACCATTTTTGTTTCCTTCAGTGAAGCGAGGACAGGGAGACAGAAGGAGGAGGGGTCCTCGTGCAAGTCCATATTTGTTTCTCTCCACGGAGGGGCTTTGAAATGAAGCCATTTAGGAATGCAGTAGGAGGGAGGGGGTTTGAACACATCTGAATAACTCTCCATTGTCTCTTTTTTCCAATGTTGAATTGTAACTTTAAGAACATCATATCTGATATAAACTTCTCAAGGAAAATAAATACTTGGAATATATACCTTCATACATGCATATATAGATAATGAATATAAAAACAATATAAGTATATAAAAGAATATAAAAAAGAGAAAACATTTCAGTGGTTCTAATAAAAGAATTAGCTTAACACAAAATAGGAATTTTAGTATAATCCATCACACCACTATGCCCAGAACATTCTCCAATGTCCCAGAAAACAGTATGAAGCACCAAAGAGGCTGCTAGGATTATTCATCCAGCTCTGAGTCACTGAACCCAGACCCCGATTCATAGCTTTGGCTTAGCCCTGAGCTAAAAAAAGTTTACCTACACTAACAAAATTAGCACACTAAAGGGTGCTACAGAAGGAAGATATGTAATCATTGGGATAGGGTTTACTGTGAAAAGAACATTCTCCCATGCTGCAATAGATTGCTGCTTAGAGAATTTGACACAAAAAAATTAGTATAGGGGTTATTGTCAAAAACATGCATTCTTGCCGATTGTTGCAGAAAGCTAAGAAGTTACAAGTATGTGTAACCTAGTGAGATTTGGTTAGAATATTGTCAATGTGTGCACTAAGGAGGAATTAAAAAATGCAGACAGAGGACTAGGGAACAGACCTGCCTGGGGTCATCTTGCAGCCAATCTTCTCTCCATTACTGACTTATAATGCCTTGTTCAGCACTGTGGGATTGATTTACTTGTGCAATATCTAGTGCAGCTCTGCTTAGAAACCAATTAGCTTCCAGATTTTATTGTCAAAGCTTAATTTAACAAGCTAAAGTTAAATGCTGATTGGCTACCATGCACAGCTGCACCAGATTTAACGTTCTCCAGTTTTAGTAAATGAACCCCTCTGAATGGTCCTGACATCTTCTGGGACACACACAGGTGACCCAGAAGTCAGGGGAGGGAAGGAGGAGGGCCCGATGCAATGGCAAAAATTACATACCTCGCCACAGCGAGGTAGGACGGAAGTCCAGCTGGAAATGAACACAAAAGATACTAAAAAGACTAAAGAAAAAGATATCCAAAAAACGAGGGGGTGCTCTATTGTTTAAGACCCTGTTGTGTTTTAGCCTGGAACTCCTCTTTAACCTGGGTATTAGTGTACAGATTATTTTTAAAAGGGGTGGGGGTAGCCATCTGGGGCCATGGGGACCTCTGGGCCCTTTAATTAAAAAAAACTAAATAAAATATGTAAAAATAAATTATAAAAAATAAATAAAAAAAGGGGGGTTGCCATCCGGGGCCCTGGGGACCTCTGGGCCCTTTAATAAAAAAAAAAGGAAGAAAAAAAATATAACAAAAATTATAATAAATATTATAAAATGTATAAAAAAAAGGGGGGGTTGCCATCCGAGGCCCTGGGGACCTCCAGGCCCCTTAAAAAAAAGGGGGGTTGCCTTTCGGGCCCCTGGGGACCTCTGGGCTCCTTACAGGTGTATTGCCTGTACCTCCCTGATGGCGGCCCTGCATACCAGGCACTGCATTTTTTTTTTACACAATTCAAGATAGATGGTACCATTTTCAGGGTACTGCTTAAGGCTTAACCACTTCAGCCCCGGACCATATTGCTGGTCAGAGCACTTTTTGTGATTCGGCACTGTGATCGCGACCGCCGGGCACGCACGCGAGAGTCAGGAGCGAGCGGGGGGTGCACATGCACGCCTCCAGCGGAGCGCGCGCACCCCTATTGGCTGCTGGGAGAGATAAAGTAGATCTACGTGATCTTGGCCAGCAGAGTCGACCTGCCGCCGTAAAACTGTGGCGGCTGGTCGGCAAGCAGTTAATCATCATACAAACACAGAGGCCTGTACAGAGTCATTGCAAGAGCAGCAAGAAGTTGCGTTCAGGCAACTCATATCAAGCAATGAAGATGCAGCAGCTCTAAGAACTGTCCTGCACATATGTGTTTTACAGGTGTGAAGGTATGTTTGCATGGCCTCAAACAACATCTCTGGATTAAAGGTAGATAGTGCAGCAGATTGTGCAGCAAATGCTGCAATCTTTCAATGGGCTAATTATTTTTGGCTGGAGTTCTGCTTTAAGTTGGTCTACCTGGTTGCCAAGTAGCCTCCCCCAATTTATTTTATTCTGCACCCTGGAATTTGAGCACTTTAGCCCCAGGAAGGATTTACCCCCTTAATGACATAGCCATTTTTTGCAATACGGCACTGCGTTACTTTAATGGACAATTGCGTGGTCGTGCGACGCTGTACCCTATAAAATGTATGTCCCTTTTTTCCCCACAAATAGAACTTTCTTTTGGTGGTATTTTATCACCTCTGTAGTTTAAATTGTTTGCACTATAAACAAAAAAGTGTGACAATTTTGAAAATATATACAGTATATATATATATATATATATATATATATATATATATATATATATATATTTTTCTGTTATAAAACACATCCAATAAAAAAATGTAAAAAATCTAATTTCTTCATATTTTTGGTAGGGAAAATCCCAATAAGCGTATATTGATTGGTTTGTGCAAAAGTTATAGAGTCTATAAACTATGGGATAGATTTATGGCATTTTTATTTATTTATTTATTTTACTAGTAATGGCGGAGATTGGCGATTTTTAGCGGGACTGCGACATTGCGGCGGACAAATTGGACACTTAACTCACACTTTTGATACTTTTTTTGGAAACCAGTGACATTATTACAATGATCAGTGCTAAAAATATGCACTGCTACTGCACTAATGACACTGGCAGAGAAGGATTTAACACCAGGGGCGCTCAAGAATTAAGTGTGTCCCTAGGGGGTGCTTGCTAACTGTGTGGGGGGTGGTCTGACTGGATGAAGACAGAGAACACAAGATCTCTATCTTCTTCCCTGTCAGAACGGCGATCTGCCTTGTTTACATAGGCAGATCGCCATTCAGCCTCTCTGGGGAGCGATCGCTGTCACTTCCAAACAGGTTTGCTCAAACGTTGTTTGTCCTTGGTAAAGCTGATAACTTGAATTTGTTTAATGGATGTATGCTTCCTTGTGGACACGGCAGCACAAAAATATTAACTCTCTCTTTCTTACCTAGACTCATCTTAAAGTAGTTGTATACCCACATTTTACACTTTTGCCTACAGGTAAGCCTATAATAAGGCTTACCTGTAGGTAAAATTAATATCTCCTAAACCTGTACGGTTTAGGAGATATTCCCTATGCATGCAGCCGCTGACGTCAGCGGCGCATGCGCTCTGAATGCCCCAGTTGAAGGTCCGGCAGTGTTGGACAGAAAACTCCTGTGTGTGCATGTATGACGTCATCGCGGCTCCAGGCCACTCACAGCGCAGACATGCCAAGGGCAAGATGTCAGCTCCCTCTGTGTGGACCGGGTTCCGATACGGGGGCTTCGTTCTAAGGTAAGTATTTCATAATGAGCTAGTATGTGCTGCAGGGTTTTATTTCCCTTTTTTTTTTAATGTGCAGGTTGTCTACCGCTTGTTAGCATACTTTTAGTCACAAGAGTGGAGAGGTTTCTTATCTTGTTCTCTTACTAACCACTTACTTGGGCCCTCCTGAACTGTCCTGGATATGGACTAATTGTTTCCCTCACTGTTTGCTTGTAAGGATGTTCTAATTGACTTTGAGATTAACATTTCACATGGACCTCCCCCTGTGATTTAAGACTGTTAACTTTTCAGGTGCAAATGTTTATATGTCTCAGAGTGTTTATATGACAGGTCTGACAGATCATTTGAATTTATTAAGTCTGCCCTCCCAGGTGGAACACATGTATACCCTTCCAAATCTCTTCGATTTTGATTAAATCATTGATCAATCATTGAAAAACATTTTCATCAGGACACCAGAGAACATACAAATATGACCCATGAAAAAGACTTAAAGTGGAGGTTCACCCGAAAACTCAATTTTTAACATTAGATTGAGGTTCGTTTTTGAAGGGGAATCAGGTGTTTTTTTTTTTTAAATCGAAGCTGTACTTACCGTTTTAGAGATAGATCTTCTCCGCCGCTTCCGGGTATGGGCTGCTGGACTGGGCGTTCCTATTTGATTGACAGGCTTCCGACGGTCGCATACAGCGCGTCACGATTTTCCGAAAGTAGCCGAACGTCGGTGCGCAGGCGTCGTATAGAGCCGCACCTTTGGCTTAACAAAAACATATACAATATTTCGAAATGGTACTCTACTAACACACACAGTTTTTGATTTAAAAAATGTTTACAGTTCATATTCGAAAGGAATTTGATGCAAAATTAGATTAAAATTGTAATTTTCATTTTGGAAATTTGGACGAATTTGGCTTCGTTATTCGGAGCATTCGGTAAACTTTGTTTGCACTGTAATTCGGGTTTTCGTATATGTCTGAATCTCCAAATATTGAAAAATTAGGAATATTAATTTGGAACAAAACAAACCGCACATGCCTAGAGTGGACTTCCTCCAGGCATTCCTGCCCTCAATCTATCCATTATTCTATATGTGCTCACTGCTCCTTCAATGGAGGCTCTAAAGGGGTGCCTTGTCGCGGCCTTTGCAACTTTTGCATGTATTTGCAAATGCAAACCCCTGTTTTTAACGTGAATTATTAGACAGGACAATTCAGTTTGTGGCAGGCTGGCTGGTAAGTTAAGCTGGGATTTATTTATTTTTCGTTTTGTTTTACATGTGTCGCCCTTCCATGTGCTCCTTGCTGTTGTTAAGGCCAGTTATAGGTTGGGGCAGTTGCAACTTGTTTGAAACATTACTTTTTAGCAACTGAGCTCAAGCATTTCTTCTTCTGAGTTCTACTTCATACTATCCATAGTTTGAGATTGACAAAAGCCTGCTGCTGTTTCTTGTGCAACTTGCCCGATAAGCAGAAGCGGTGCATTCATATTTAATACTTTAATTTCCTCTTCTCTTTGAGAAAACAGCAGCATCTGCCAGCTCCTGTGGATATTTTCCAGCAATATAGAGGATCTTTGTGAATGTTAATGAGTACTTGTAATGCCGCGTACACACCATTCGTACAATCAAATAAAAAATGTCAAACCAAATCACATTTCCATGTTGTTCTCAATATTGTACTGCCTGTAATGCCTAAAAACATTACTGTTTAGCAACAGAGCTCAAGCATTTTTTCCTTGGTCTTCTACTTCATACTATCCATAGTTTGAGAAGGACAAGAACCTGCTGCTATTTCTTGTCCAACTTGCCCGATAAGCAGGAGCTGTGCATTCAGATGTAATACTTTAATTTCCTCTTCACTTTGAGAAAAGTGAAGAGGAACTCACCTTTGGCTTAACAAAAACATATACAATATTTCGAAATGGTACTCTACTAACACACACAGTTTTTGATTTAAAACATTTTTACAGTTCATATTCGAAAAGAATTTGATGTAAAATTAGATTAAAATTGTAATTTTAATTTTGGAAATTCGGACGAATTTGGCTTCGTTATTCGGAGCATTCGGTAAACTTTGTTTGCACTGTAATTCGGGTTTTCGTATATGTCTGGATCTCCAAATATTGAAAAATTAGGAATATTAATTCGGAACAAAACAAACCGCACATGCCTAGAGTGGGCTTCCTCCAGGCATTCCTGCCCTCAATCTATCCATTATTCTATATGTGCTCACTGCTCCTTCAATGGAGGCTCTAAAGGAGTGCCTTGTCGCGACCTTTGCAACTTACGCATGTATTTGCAAATGCAAACCCCTGTTTTTAACGTGAATTATTAGACAGGACAATTCAGTTTGTGGCAGGCTGGCTGGTAAGTTAAGCTGGGATTTTTTTTTTTTTCGTTTTGTTTTACATGTGTCGCCCTTCCATGTGCTCCTTGCTGTTGTTAAGGCCAGTTATAGGTTGGGGCAGTTGCAACTTGTTTGAAACATTACTTTTTAGCAACTGAGCTCAAGCATTTCTTCTTCTGAGTTCTACTTCATACTATCCATAGTTTGAGATTGACAAAAGCCTGCTGCTGTTTCTTGTCCAACTTGCCCGATAAGCAGAAGCGGTGCATTCATATTTAATACTTTCATTTCCTCTTCTCTTTGAGAAAACAGCAGCATCTGCCAGCTCCTGTGGATATTTTCCAGCAATATAGAGGATCTTTGTGAATGTTAATGAGTACTTGTAATGCCGCGTACACACCATTCGTACAATCAAATAAAAAATGTCAAACCAAATCACATTTCCATGTTGTTCTCAATATTGTACTGCCTGTAATGCCTAAAAACATTACTGTTTAGCAACAGAGCTCAAGCATTTTTTCCTTGGTCTTCTACTTCATACTATCCATAGTTTGAGAAGGACAAGAACCTGCTGCTATTTCTTGTCCAACTTGCCCGATAAGCAGGAGCTGTGCATTCAGATGTAATACTTTAATTTCCTCTTCACTTTCAGAAAAGTGAAGAGGAACTCACCTTTGGCTTAACAAAAACATATACAATATTTCGAAATGGTACTCTACTAACACACACAGTTTTTGATTTAAAAAATGTTTACAGTTCATATTCGAAAGGAATTTGATGTAAAATTAGATTAAAATTGTAATTTTCATTTTGGAAATTCGGACGAATTTGGCTTCGTTATTCGGAGCATTCGGTAAACATGGTTTGCACTGTAATTCGGGTTTTCGTATATGTCTGAATCTCCAAATATTGAAAAATTAGGAATATTAATTCGGAACAAAACAAACCGCACATGCCTAGAGTGGGCTTCCTCCAGGCATTCCTGCCCTCAATCTATCCATTATTCTATATGTGCTCACTGCTCCTTCAATGGAGGCTCTAAAGGGGTGCCTTGTCGCGGCCTTTGCAACTTACGCATGTATTTGCAAATGCAAACCCCTGTTTTTAACGTGAATTATTAGACAGGACAATTCAGTTTGTGGCAGGCTGGCTGGTAAGTTAAGCTGGGATTTTTTTTTTTTTTTCGTTTTGTTTTACATGTGTCGCCCTTCCATGTGCTCCTTGCTGTTGTTAAGGCCAGTTATAGGTTGGGGCAGTTGCAACTTGTTTGAAACATTACTTTTTAGCAACTGAGCTCATGCATTTCTTCTTCTGAGTTCTACTTCATACTATCCATAGTTTGAGATTGACAAAAGCCTGCTGCTGTTTCTTGTCCAACTTGCCCGATAAGCAGAAGCTGTGCATTCATATTTAATACTTTCATTTCCTCTTCTCTTTGAGAAAACAGCAGCATCTGCCAGCTCCTGTGGATATTTTCCAGCAATATAGAGGATCTTTGTGAATGTTAATGAGTACTTGTAATGCCGCGTACACACCATTCGTACAAAACCGATGAAAACAGACTGAAGTTCAGTTTCATCGGTCCAAACCGACCGTGTGTGGGCCCCATCGGTCAGTTGTCCTTCGGTCCAAAAAAAGAGAACTTGCTTTAAAATTTAACCGATGGACGCCTAACCGATAGGTGAAAACTGATGGTTAGTACGCAAAAGCATCAGTTAAAAACCCACGCATGCTCAGAATCAAGTCGACGCATGCTTGGAAGCATTAAACTTAATTTTTCTCTGCACGTTGTTGTGTTTTACGTCACCGCGTTGTACTCGATCGGTTTTTTAACTGATGGTGTGTAGGCACATCAGACAATCAGTCAGCTTCATAGGTTAACCTTCGGACCGTTCTCATCGGATGGACTGATCGTGTGTACGTGGCCTTACTGTTGCCTACTATTGATAACTTCAAAAGGCTGAAATTCAACAGATCTACACCTAAATTTGCATGGTCCAGGGCTTATTAGACTCTTCTTAAAATGGAACTTTACTCTCCCAATCAACATTGACTATTTTTTAATCCTCATGCTGCAAGCAATAGTAAATAGATATAAAGAAATATATCATATTTACTTGTGTTTAACATTTTTTTTTTACATTTCTTCAGTTACTTCCTAGTCTCTTGCCTAGGCAAATGATGTCATACATCCCAGAAGTCTTCAGGAGTGGAGCGGAGTGCTTCAGCTAAGCACACTTAGCTGGATTCAAGTATCCCGCCGCGTCTTTGCGGCGGCGTAGCGTATCGTATTTACACTACGCCGCCGTAAGTTAGCTAGGCAAGTACTGTATTCATAAAGTACTTGCCTGCTAAGTTACGGCGGCGTAGCGTAAATGCGACTGGCGTAAGCCCGCCTAATTCAAATTAGACTGAGCGGGCGTGTTTTATGTTAATGGGGGGTGACCTGACGTGATTGACGTTTTTTACGAGAAGCGCATGCGCCGTACGTGTACATATCCCAGTGTGCATTGCGGAAAAGTACGCCGCAAGGACGTATTGGTTTCGACGTGGACGTAAATTACGTCCAGCCCTATTCATGGACGACTTACGCAAACGATGTAAAATTTTCAAATTTCCACGCGGGATTGACGGCCATACTTAACATTACTAATCCAGCTATTTGATGGAATAACTTTACGCCTGAAAATGCCTTGCGTAAACGGCGTATCTTTACTGCGACAGGCGGACGTATGTTCGTGAATAGGCATATCTAGTGATTTACATATTCTACGCCGAACGCAATGGAAGCGCCACCTAGCCTAAACATTGCACCCTAAGATACCCAGCCTAAACATTGCACCCTAAGATACGACGGCGCAAGCCGTCGTATCTTAGATAGGTTTAAGTGTATCTTTGAGAATACACTTAAACTTAGAACGGCGCAGATTCCGAGTTAGGTCGGTGTATCTACTGATACGCCGGCCTAACTCTATGTGAATCTAGCTAACTGTCTTGCATGCATGCTGGAGCTAAGGGCAGATGGATTGCAGGAAGTAAAGGCTATAGGAATCATTTGCCCTTACTCAAGATGGCCATGGCCAGAAACATTAGGGGATTGTTTTTAAAAGTGATCTCTCAACAAAATAAAGCATAGAGACATGGATGGATGGTGGAGTTTGTTTTGATTATTAAACATTAATTAAATAGTGTTTTTGGTTTGTGGCGCTCAGATGCACTATAACATTTCAGTCAGTTTCTACAAAAGGGTTTTCAAGATGTTAGGCTTACTTTGACTTTGTTAAAACATGTAGATTACATCTTTATGCAACCCTGCTCTTCCCACAAGAGACACTACATCTCAAATAGCTTGCTGTTCTGTATCTAGGACACCAGCTTCAAGCTGGTTCTTACACTTTGTCTACTAATAGACTTCAGAAAATTTGCAAGTCACCAGTATCGTATGCACTCTGGTAGGTTTATTCCTTTCTGTGGTGCACAGTAGATAACAGACTATGCCAATTTTGCTGCTAGACTTGAGGTTCTTCTAAAGTTTTGTTCCATTTATAAATGAATAGAAGACACATAAGTGTGACATTTTAACAAAGTAGTCATGAAATGTAACCAATAGGGTAATTTGGCCCTGTTGTTTATTGTTTTGTGATGTGTATTTTTCTTTTTACAGTTAATACCCTGCACAATAAAGTATAACGTCTCCTGTAGAAGCCATTTCTTACCAAATCATGTTGAGCAAATATCGTTGTACAGTATATTTGGATTGTACATGATTTTGATTTTGTAAAATTATTTTAACTAAGATTATAATATCTTTTTAAATTTATTGAATAAAATGTGTTATAGTTTAGAGCATGTTTTAGCGCATTATGTCTGTCTGACACCTTAAAAGTCCCCACACCCCATTTTTTTTATATAGTTTCTAATCTACTGGGATGTGGTGCCTTACACCCCATAGCCTTGGCTGATATTTTGTAAATCTACTATGTTTTAACAGAGGGTTACATATTATTAAGATTGTAAAGTGGGCACAGCTTCCCCATGGCTTTGGAGACTCCACTATCATGTTTTGGACATTACTGTCCATCATTCAAAAAGAAATTGTGCTATTACCAATGGACTTTATTTAAATTCTTAGAAATAAATACAGCAGTGTGAGGCATAAGTCAGTTGACAGTGTCTGATGCCAAGTATCCACTGAAACATTTAAGTCAAAGGGGTTGTAAAGGTTTGTTTTTTATTTTCTAAATAGGTTCCTTTAAGCTAGTGCATTGTTGGTTCGCTTACCTTTTCCTTCTATTTCCCTTCGAAATGTTTTTTGTCTTTGTTTTCTTTGTCTGAATTTCTCACTTCCTGTTTCTCCTCAGTAAACTGTTCAGTAAGCTGTTCTGACTGACTAAACACAGCTCGGATGATGGTGGAAAGCTTACTTTGGAGAAACAGGAAGTGAGAAATTCAGACAAAGAAAAAAACATTTAGAAGGGAAATTGAAGGAAAAGGTAAGTGAACCAACAATGCGCTAGCTTAACCACTTGAGGACCCCTTCGCGCTGATATACGTTGGCAGAAGGGCACGGCTGGGCACAGGCACGTACAGGTACATACAGGTACTTCGTCTTTAAGAGCCCAGCCTTGGGTCATGCATGCGACACCGGCGGCGCGCTCGCGACCTAGTCCTGAGCTCTGTGACCGCGCCCGCGGGACCCGCGGACCTGATCACTGCCGGTGTCCCGTGATCGGGTCACAGGAGCTGAAGAACGGGGAGAGGTGAGTGTAAACAAACCTTCCCCGTTCTTCTGTGTGGCTTGTCACTGATCGTCTGTTCCCTGTCATAGGGAAAGACGATCAATGACGTCACACGTCCAGCCATGCCCCCCTACAGTAAGAAACACACAATAGGACACACTTAACCCCTTTAGCACCCTCTAGTGGTTAACCCCTTCGCTGCCATTGTCATTTTCACAGTAATTAGTGCATTTTTATAGCACTTTTCGCTGTGAAAATGACAATGGTCCCAAAAATGTGTCAAGTGTGTCCGAAGTGTCCGCCATAAGCTATGACTAAGCACTAGTGTTAGTGCGAAACGTGTCAGAGGTTGGGTTTTATTTATTTTCACTTTGCTGTGACTTGTAGTGCTGTCCTTTTTTCAATAAAGGCTACAATTTGTTCAGTGTGCGGCTGTCCAGAGACAATCTTTGTTCCTGCTTTGCTAAGTGCATTGCCTGCACTTGAGTTGTCTGCAACGGTGGATGTTCATCTGGGTTCCCACCTGGAGCGGCTATTCCCCTTTCCCCGTGTCCGCCATAATGTCGCAGTCGCGAAAAAAAAATCGCTGATCGCCACCATTACTAGTAAAAAAAAAATATTAATAAAAGTGCTATAAAGCTATCCCCTATTTTGTAAACGCTATAACGTTTGCGCAAACCAATCAATAAACGCTTATTACAATTTTTTACCAAAAATAGGTAGAAGAATATGTATCGACCTAAACATTTTTTGGGGATATTTATTATAGAAAAAAGTAAAAAATATTGAATTTTTTTAAAAATTGTCGCTCTATTTTTGTTTTTAAGCGCAAAAAATAAAAACCACAGACGTGATCAAATACCACCAAAAGAATGCTCTATTTGTGGCAAAAAAAGGACTCCAATTTTGTTTGGGAGCCACGTCGCACGACCGCGCAATTGTCAGTTAAAGTGACGCAGTGCCGAATCGCAAAAAGGGGCCAGGTCCTTTACCTGCATAATGGTCCGGGTCTTAAGTGATTAGAGGAACCTATTTAGAAAATAAAAAACAAACCTCTACAACCCCTTTAACACGCCTATCTATGTATTGATAAGATAGATATTATAACTGTTTCAGTTTATTCATTGTGTGTTCAGTGTTGATCACTCTCAAGGGTTTGTCTCACCCTTAATTAAAAGAGACACTAATATGATTCAAAAATGCTGAAACATTTTTACTGAAGAGTTCATTTCATGCTTTAAATTCCCAATTCCCAACAGCAAGCAAGGGAATACAATAAATTGTACATTCAGAAAAAGATTTGGGGCAATTTGTAAATAATAAATTTGTCACTTGCTAATAAGTAGACTCCAAGAAAAGAGTGGCAGAATATAGTGGCAATTATTATTTTACACTCTGAAAACATTGCCTATGGACCTGTACATTGCAAATTGTCGAATAAGTGATTTATTGTATATACTGTATACCTGAAAACATAACTTTTGTCTAATATAAAAAAAAAAAACACATACTTTATTTTTGTAATGTATTAAATATTGAGACCAAAAATAGAAAAGAAATTGCACTTTTTGGTGCCAACTATAACCCCACCAAAAAAAGGAGAAACATATGCAAATATTTAAAACCACAAGATTTTATTTCATTGCATAACACTAAAAATTTATATAAAAACACGATCTACAGCCTCTTTAGGCTGTGGAAATATACATTTCTATTATACATTTTAATATGTATTTTAACCTGTAACTATATATGCATATTTGTCTGACATGCAGCGGTAAATATGACTTAACGTTGCAGCCCAGTGAGTCTATAACATTTAGTTGCCATGGAGATATGTATCGTTTAATAATCTTCAAGCGGAGTTATGCCATTCCAATGCAGTGTGTATACATATCATTTGGACTTCAATAAAATGGCGGCGATACTATTTCCGGTTTCTCGGATATATAAACAATAGAATGTCCGCCAATCAGATGCCCCAGATGAAGACACGTGACGTCGTGTCGTAACGCGTAGGGATTGGCGTACACCTGGAGTGACGTAAGCCGGCGCTGTGGACGCCGCTCATTTTAAATATTGCTGCACATTTGTATATTTTTTAATGTAAGCACAGGTTTTTTCGTTTAATAAATCACAACCTGGTTTACTGTGCTTCACTATCGGAGGTTCCTTTTCTGTTCCCTCTCTCCATTGTATGTATTTGGGCGGAGTACTATACGGATCTATTGTAAAGACGTGGTGCCAGCTCAAAGGGAGAAAAGACAGAGACCACCCTTTAAGGATTGCCACGGTGTGAGAGATTTTGATGCTCATCTATATCTACCTAGAGGTAAGAGGCTTGTGAGCCTAGTGAAGGATTCGATCTTCATCTACTAGTCACTTATTCTACATCTGATCCAGCATATTCAGCATACTGATTTGATCATCTGGCAGCTTTTATACAATTTTGATTTGTATTTCTTTCACTGAAGGACTCGTTCTGGTTCTTTTTCACATCACTTTTATTTACCATTTTTGGTTTACATTTTTATATATATATTTTTTACACACTATTTGAGCAGGACTTAGCTCTCCTATACCACCTGTATACACGGACTATTTAGTGGATATATATTTACCTATTCAGTGTTATTTCACATTTTTTATTTGTGTTTATATTTATGTGTCACAGCAATGTGAGATACGTTGCGCAGAATCACTTTCACCATCTTATTTCTATTTTTGTGTTTGGTAAAACACTGCTAGATTTTGCTGCACTGTATATAATTTGTTGAGGTGTTTGTATTTTAAGGATCTATAATAGCGCGGAAGCACTTGTCACTTTACGATCTACAAGTAGATAAGGACAAAAAAAGGATTTCCCTGAATTGTTTTAATGAATAAATGATGTAATATGATTACCATATAATTACATAATGAGTCCAACATTTTTTTTTTGGACATTGTAGTCATTGTAATATGTTTCAGTCACTGGGAGCTGGATAGAAGGATAGATAGGACTGAATCGGTTTGGAGAGGCTCATTTTTAGTGTAGTGAGCATAGGCGTGCGCACAGGGTGTGCCCAGGCACACCCTAAGCACCCTGTGCTGCACAGATTGCCCCTGCTGCTTGGCTGCAGAGAAAGGGACTCAGGAATCACTGTCCTCAGCCCCTTTCTCTGTCTCAAAAGTGAGATATCAGGGGTTGGTTTAGGCCCCTGATATCTCACCAAAGCCCCCCCAATGGTGCTCCTAAAAAATTGTAAAAGAAAATAAAAAATATTATTGTAAAAAAATATTGTAAAAAATAATACATTTTTTTTTTTTTTTTTTAAAAAGTAATAAAATAAAAATAAACTACTAACAACAGTCCTTGCCCACTGATTCCATCAACTGTTCTAATGACACTGTCCATTGGCATATAATATATATACACATGTGTGTTTGAGCTTTGGGGTGCACACCCTAATGTAATAGGCTGCGCACACCTATGGTAGTGAGTAAGTTCAAAATAATGGTCTCGACCTTTGGTATAGATTGGCAGAAGCAAATGAAGCATAAGACTGGCAGAACAGAATTAGTCGTGATTCAATGACTTGCCTGGAGTTCCACTTTACTGAACCATTAGTGTCAGTAATGTTGTTTGAATTGAGGATCATTTACTTAAGGAGTGCATTTTTTTGCTGAGGCATCAAGTCTATGTTATTTATAAAGCTAAACTCTAGAATAAAGAAATATTGTCAAAATAAATTCATCATATGTGTTCTTCCTTGAATCTTCGTGAGCTTTGTGTATTTCTTCCAGATCTGTGTAGTAAGCCAGTGTGAAACTTTGCCTCTCTTCAGGAGCTTCCTGTAACAAAGACCAGTCATAGCCAGGGATGGACTGGCCATTGGGACTACAGGGAGTTTCCCGGTGGGCCGATAGCTCAGTGGGCCGGCTTCAGTGACAGCGGACCGCCACCCCCCTCCCTGCCTCTGTCTCTCCATTTCCACAGCACTCACCTCCTCTCCCCACAGTGCTCACCTAGGGGGAGAAAAGAAGCAGGGGGAGGACCAGAGGAGCAGGGGGGTAGCAGAGGAGCATGGGGGAGGGGACAGACAGCTGACTCAACAGCTATGGCCTGGGAGTTTCTCACTTCTGCCTAATCTTGTCCCATAAGGGGGGGCACCAAACTGATTCTGTGCCCTGGGTAAAATGTCTAGCTTCCCCACTGGTACTGGTACTGCCTATAAGAGTACCCAGAGCAGCCATTCTACTCTAATAAAGTAGAACGGTTAGTGGCTAGTGAAGGGAAAGAGGGGGCTTGGGTGGCCAGGGGGGGAGTCGGTGCGGGAGTTGTCCGGCCGCCATGGGAGAGACCTGTCAAAGTGGGCCAGTCTGCATTAAGTCCAGGGCCAAATTTTTGTCCCAGCCCAGCCCTGGTCATAGCTGCTCTCTCTCCTTGTACAAGGTGACAGGTCTTTTCTCCGCCCCCTTCTGTTATTCTCTGCAGACAGCCTGTAGTGGGTGGAGCCTGCTTGTTCCCTCCCACAGCTCTGCTCTCTGCGTAGGGTATGTACAGCACAGTGATATTGTCACTGCTACTTTTACTTTTAGGCCAGGTTCACACCGTAGCCGCATGCGGCTTACAGCAGGAGTCCGGTGCGTGCTGGTTCACCGGTACGGTCCGATTTCAGCCCGAATTTTGGGCTGAAATTGAACCTGAAATGCACCAAAAAAGGGCACGCGTTTTTCCGGCACACCGCACTGGACCCGCTGCAGAGATATGTGAACCGGCACCATAGAGAGCCAGTCGCATTCTCCTGCTATGCGAATTGAATGCGGGGAGATGCGCATTCAATTCACATAGGTGTGAACCCGGCCTTAAAGGAGTTGTAAAGGAAAACATTTTTTTTTGCTGAAATGACTGTTTACAGGGTATAGAGACATAATAGTTAACTGATTCCTTTTAAAAATGATTAAAAATAGATAAAAATCAATCATATAATGTACCTCTAGTTTCGTTTTTGCATGTTGTTTTCTGCTTCTGTGATGTACAGTGTCACAGAGCCAATACAGGGCAGTGATGGTTTGGAAAACGAAACTGATTGGTGCTGAGGGGTTTTAGACACACAGTAATCACACCTCCTTGATTAGTGACCACAGAGAGAAAGCTCACAGTACTGTGGTTATCAGGAAACAGACAACCAGGAAGTGTGGAGATCAGAGAGGAATTGCAGCAACTTGAGAGCAAAAACGAACAATGAGGACATGAAAACAGCACTGCATTAAGGTAAAGGAAGCTATTAAGATAAAAAAATAAAATAATTTATAAACCCTTTAATGTAATATCTGGGTTTCAGGGATATATTTAAATTAAAGTCCATGTGCCCAGAGTTCAGCTTTGAATATTCAATTAGCCTAAAATGATTTAAAAATATATATAATTACCTCTATATTATTATACAGGATTTATATAGTGCCAACAGTTTGTGCAGTGCTTTACAACAGGAGAGCAGACCGAGCAGTAACAATACAATTCAATACAGAAGGAATCAGATAGCCCTTCTTGTTGGAGCTTACAATCTAAAATATCTGGCTGTTTAAAGTCAAAACAAACTTACAAACAGATTTACACAAGAAACATCATTTTTTACCTGGTACATTTACGCAAGGCATCGTTTTTTTCTAAATATAATTTGACTTGTGTATTGAAGTTTCTATTCTCTGCACACAAACACACAGCATTGCAGGTAGCATGCAATAAGTAATCGCAGTAGATAAAAGTGTGGTACAGTGCCATCTGGTGTTCACATTAGTCATTGAGCAGCTGTAAACGGGTATACAGTATCCCTGTCATTTGTATTACTATAGAATGTAATAGAGATTATTTAACGAGTGAACCCCTGGCTATTTTAACGTCCAATCATTAGAGAATCGTCGATTTAAAAAAAATATAACATTTTATGGTGATTTGATAGGATGAACAATTTAGTAGCACTCTTTTGCTGACTCTAAAAACGACATTAAAAGTAAACTTTTGACATTAACTCGGCAGGATTGATTTACTAAAAGTGTGAAGAATGTTCATTTAGCAAAGTGAACATTCACTTTGTTTATACACTTGCTTACTGCGCACGTATAGCCCCTTCTTGACCATCAATTTTCAGCTTTCAGCGCTATCAGACTTTGAATGACAATTGCGCGATCATGCAACTATACTTTACTGTACTCATATGACATTTTTTGAGACAGATAGAGATTTTCTTTGATGGTATAGTATTTAATCACCAATGGATTTTTTTTTTTGCACAACAAACCAAAAAAGACAGAAAATTTTGGGGGGAAAATACAATTTTTTTTTTCATTTCTGTTATAAAATTTTGAAACTAGTATTTTATTTTCTTTACTGATGTGCGCTGAGGAGACTGCACTGATGGGCACTGATAGGCTGCACTGATGAGGCGGCACTGATGGGTGGCACTGATGGCTGGCAACGATGGGCACTGATATGCAGTATGCAGTACTGATGAGGAGGCACTGATGGGCTCTGATAGGCAGGACTGATAGGCGACACTGGTTTGCACTGATAGGCGGCACTGAGGAGGAGGCACTAATGAGAACTGAGGAGGAGGCACTGATAGGCACTGATATGCAGCACTGATGGGCAGCACTAATAGGCACTGATGGGCAGAACTGATGGACGGCACTGATAGGGCTGCACTGATCAAATGGCACTTCAACATCATGGCCCTCCTCTCCTTGCGCTGTGACAGAGCGTCAGGGAAAAGAGAGCCGATAACCGGCAACTCTGTTTACATTGTAATCAGCTGCAATTGGCCATAGCTGCTCATGTGGCAAAGTGCTGCTGTGATTGGCCCTTTACCACGATCTGTGATCGTTGATTTCATATGTTCTGCCACAAATGGAGCTTTCTTTTGGTAGTATTTGATTACCTCTGTGTTTTTTATTTTTTGCACTATAAACAAAAAAAGAACGACAATTTTGAAAAAAAAAACAATATTTTTTACTTTTTGCTGTAATAAATATCCCCCCCCCCCAAATGTAAAAAAATAATATCTTCATTAGTTTAGGCCAATATGTATTATTTTACATATTTTTTGTAAATAAAATCGTAATAAGCGTATATTGATTGGTATAAAATAAGGGATAGATTTATGGCATTTTTATTATTATTATTTTTACTAGTAATGGTGGTAAGCTGCGATTTTTAGCAGGACTGCGACATTGCGGAGGGCAAATCGGACACGTTTGACATTATTTTGGGACCATTGACATTTATACAGAGATCAGAGCTAAAAGCTACTGATTACTGTATAAATGTCACTAGCAGGGAAGAGGTTAACACTAGGGGATGATCAAGGGGTTAAGTGTGTTCCCTGGGATGTGTTGCTAACTGTAAGGGGGCTGGGCTGACTGGAGGAGGAGAGAGATCACTGGGCCAGATTCACAGAAGAAGTACGCCGGCGTATCTACTGATACACCGGCGTAATTTCAAATTTGCCGCGTCGTATCTTTAGTTTGAATCCTCAAACCAAGATACGACGGCTTCTGGCTTCGATCCGACAGGCTTACGGCTTCGTACGCCTTCGGATCGTAGGTGCAATACTTCGGCGCCCGCTGGGTGGAGTTCGCGTCGTTTTCGGCGTCGGGTATGCTAATTAGCTTTTTCCGGCGATCCACGAAGGTACACGCGGCCGTCGCATTCTCTTACGTCGTCGCTAGTCGGCTTTTCCCGGCGTATAGTTACAGCTGCTATTTCGTGGCGTATAGATAGACTTACCATGTTAAAGTATGGCCGTCGTTCCCGCGTCGAATTTTGACTTTTTTTTTTTTTGCGTAAGTCGTCCGTGAATAGGAAAGGACGTAACTCACATCTACGTTCAAAAAAGCACGGCGGGAAATTTCGAAACGGAGCATGCGCATTTCAATCGGCACGGGGACGCGCTTCATTTAAATGAATCACGCCCCCTACCCGCCCAATTTGAAATACACGCCGAGAAATACACTACGCCGCCGTAACTTACGGCGCAAAATCTTCCTGGATTCGAAATTCCGCCAGGTAAGATACGGCGGCGTAGCATATCTCTGATACGCTGCGCCAGGGTAAATGACTGTGAATCTGGCACACTGTTCCTAATTACTAGGAACAGAGGATTTCTCTCTCCTCCCCTGTCAGAACAGGGATCTGTTTGTTTTCCTTGCATGTGACTGGGTAGTAAAAGTGACAACTTCTGCATCTTATTTGCTAAGAACATTTGAACATTTGTGTACTTAAAGTGGAGGTTCACCCTCAAAAAAAATTCTGACATCACATGGAGTCGAGCCATCCTACCGACAGAATGCCGGTGTTTTTTTTTTTTCTCAGCACATACCTCGTTATCACGATTTTCACCCCCCGTTAATCCCGTGGGACTGGGCGTTCCCAAGCACTGCCTGTGATTGACAGGCTTCCGAACGGTGCATACTGCGCGTCACAGGTTGCCGACAGAACCCGAACGTCGGTGCGCAGGCGCCGTATAGAGCCGCACCGACGTTCGGTTTTTTTCATTTTTCAGGCTTTTCTGTGTCCCATTGGGGAGCTTTACCTTCACTTCCTGTCCCATAGCCAAAGCAGGAAGTGAGAGGAAATCCCTGCAAATGAAGTGTCACCAGAGCCACCAGAACTAGTATCCTCTTTAGAAGAACTCCCCTCTATTACATTTCTGGGGACAACCCAAAATTTGGGATTTATTTTTTACTTTCACTTTCAATGATTATAGTCATCAGGACAACTATAGAGGGGGGATTTTCCTAACGGGAGCACAGCAAACAATAAAAACCTGACAGGGGGTCCAGTTCCTCTCTACTCTATTCAAAACAACCAATTAAACGGTTTGCCTTTAGTTATTCATTAACTATTTTAATTCTTACATTGCTAGTCATAGTAAAGATAGAAAGGTATATTATATTTACTTGTTTTATCCTTTTTTTACATTTCTTCAGTTGCTTCCTGGTTTCTGGCCTAGGCCAACATGAAGTCATACATCCCAGGGGTCTCCATGTCTTCCTGAGGGCAATGGATTCAAGGAAGTAAATGCTACATGAATCATCTCAAGATATATTAACAACAACTTTATCATTGCTTATCAGTGCAGCCTCACCTGTGCCCATCAATGCAGCCTCACCTGTGCCCATCATTGCGTCATGACCAGTGCCTACCAATGCAGCCTCACCTGTGCCCATCAATGCAGCCTTTACCTGTGCCCATCGTTGCGGCATGACCAGTGCCCATCAATGCAGCCTCACCTGTGCCCATCATTGCTGCTTCACCTGTGTCCATCATTGCAGCCTCACCTGAGCTCATCATTGCAGCCTCACCTGAGCTCATCATTGCAGCCTCACCTGTGTCCATCATTGCAGCATGACCAGTGTAGAGGAAGAGAGAGGCCAGCCTGATCATCATAGGGGAAGAGAGCGTGGAAAAACAGGAGAGCTGGCCAGATCACAGAGTGGGGACTTCCACTGTAACAGCATACAGCAACAGCATTTGAATGTATTGTTAAATAACCAAGGGGATGGCTTGAAAAGATTATAGTGGCTTAGCAACCACTTAAAAAATAGATAGATAGATAAATAGATAGATAGATAGATAGATAGATAGATAGATAGATAGATAGATAGATAGATAGATAGATTTACAGTGGGGGTCAGCAGCACATTAATCACAGGCGGATGATGAGTAGATTGTGTCCCTGCCCAGTACACATATGAGGGAAGTTTCTGCCCTGTGAACCCCTGTACACACAAATCTCTGCCTTACTGACCCCATCAACTGCCCTATTGACCTCATCCCCTGCCTGTTGACACTGTTCTCTGCCCTACTGATACCATCCTCTGCCCTACCGACACCGTCCACTGCCCTACTGACACCACCTCTGTCTATTGACGCTGCCCTCTGCCCTACTGACACGTCTACTGCCTATTGACACTGTTCTCTGCCCTACTGATACCATCCTCTGCCCTACCGACACCGTCCACTGCCCTACTGACCCCGCCTCTGCCTATTGACGCTGCCCTCTGCCCTACTGACACCGTCTACTGCCTATTGACACTGTCCTATCCCCTACTGACACCGTCCACTGCCCTCCTGACACCATCTACTGCCTATTGACACTGTCCTATCCCCTACTGACACCGTCCTCTGCCCTACTGATCCCGTCCTCTGTCTATTGACATTGTCCTCTACCTATTGACACTGTCCTCTGCCCTATTGACACTGTCCTCTGCCCTACTGACACCATCCTAGCCCTACTAGTACTGACACTGTCCTCTGCCCTACTGACACTGTCCAGTGACTTACTGACCCCTGTCCTCTGCCCTACTAAAACTGTCCTCTGCCCTACTTGACACTGTCCTCTGCCCTACTGACACTGTCCTCTGCCCTATTGACACTGTCCTCTGCCCTACTGACACCATCCTAGCCCTAATAGTACTGACACTGTCCTCTGCCCTACTGACACTGTCCAGTGACTTACTGACCCCTGTCCTCTGCCCTACTAAAACTGTCCTCTGCCCTACTTGACACTGTCCTCTGCCCTACTGACACTGTCCTCTGCCCTACTGACACTGTCCTCTGCCCTACTCACACCATCCACTGACTTACTGACCCCGTCCTCTGCCTATTGACACTGTACTCTGATCTTCTGACATCATCCACTGCCCTAAGCCCATCCTCTACCTATTGACGCTGTCCTCTGCCCTACTGACACCATCCTCTGACCTACTGACACTGTCCTCTACCTTACTGACACCGTCCATTGCTCTACCAACATTATAAACATTTTATAAAAAGTAAATTATATTCAAAAAGTGGTTTGTGCTAAAAAATATTGCACCTCAAAATGTTTTACAATTCTTTTTGCATTGGTACAGATCCACCAGGGCAGTCAACTATGATTTATTTTAACAATTGCCTCATGCACACTAGACATTTTTACAACTGCTCCTAGGGGTGACTGGCTTTGTTTTTTCCTACCTCTAAACTCCCCTGCATGTTGGCCTATGTGTGTAGCTCTTGAGAAATAATTCATTTCAATGGCCAGAATAATAATAATTATTTATTTAGTTAACGCTCAAGAGCTTGTAAAAGCTTTGGATACCTTTAAATAAAAATGCATGAAATTTAATTTCTATTTCATTCTTAAAAATAACAAAAGTAAAACTCCATATCACAATTAAAATTAAAGTATTTGGGCTAGATTCAGCATTGATTTACGCCGGCGTATCTATAGATACGCCGCATAAATTCAAAGCTGCGCCGGCGTATCTTTTTTCTGTATTCAGAAAGCAAGATACGCCGACATTAGCCTAAGATCCGACTGGCGTAAGTCTCTTACACCGTCGTATCTTAGGGTGCATATTTACGCTGCCCGCTAGGTAGCGCTTCTGTCGTTTTCGGCGTAGAATATGCAAATGACCTAGATATGCCGATTCACAGCCCGGCGCTATTTTTTTACGTCGTTTACGTTAGGCTTTTTCGGCGTAAGGTTGCTCCTGCTATTATGAGGCGTACGCAATGTTAAGTATGGACGTCGTTCCAGCGTCAAATTTTTAATTTTTTACGTCGTTTGCGTAAGTCATTCGCGAATAGGGATGGACGTAATTTACGTTCACGCCGAAACCAATGACGTCCTTACGGCGTACTTTGGAGCAATGCACACTGGGAAATCCCACGGACGGCGCATGCGCCGTTCGGGAAAAACGGCAATCACGTCGGGTCACCACCCATTTACATAAAACACGCCCCCCTCATACTCATTTGAATTAGGCGCTCTTACGCCGGCCCCATTTACGCTACGCCGCCGCAACTTACGGAGCAAGTGCTTTGTGAATACTGCACTTGCCCGTGTAAGTTGCGGCGGCGTAGCGTAAATAACATACGCTACGCCCGCACAAACTTACGGCGGGCTACTTGAATCTAGCCGTTTGTGTTTTTGTTATATATTGATCAATCAAATTATCCCAGGGTCTTAGGACCCACCCTGGGCATGCAGCTGCTTCACTACATTGGTCCACTAGGACAGCAAAACTGGAGAAACAACACTTGTCTGTTTTTAGTGTCAGTCACAATTATAAACAAGATGTTACCCAATCAATGTTCCTTCAATCTCTAGTGTCAGTCTACACATGCCACTTAAAAAAAAGACTGTATATTGCTGAAAGACATATCTACTCACTGTTCTAATCTGGTAATAAATGAATTACCGGTATGTAGGACAACAGAAACTGACTAAATCTTCTGTTACTGAACATTGATCTGATCTTTGCACACACACAGATCCACCATTGTCAGACATATTGGGGTAGATTCACGTAGCTGCGCTTCCTCTTACGGCGGCGCAGCGTATCGTCTTTACGCTACGCCTGCGTAACTTACAGGAGCAAGTGCAGTATTCACAAAGCACTTGCTCCGTAAGTTGCGGGGGCGTAGCGTAAATGGGGCCGGCGTAAGCGCGCGTAATTCAAATGTGGAAGGGGGCGTGTTTTATGTAAATGTATGATGACCTGACGTGATTGACGCAATTGCGCCGTCCGTGTACATATGCCAGTGTGCATTGCTTCCAAGTACGGCGCAACGACGTATTGGTTTCGACGTGAACGTAAATTACGTCCAGCCCTATTCGCGAACGACTTACGCAAACGACGTAAAAAATTCAAATTTCAAAGCGGGAACGACGTCCATACTTAACATTGGCTGCGCCTCCTAATAGCAGGATCAACCTTATGCCGAAAAAGCCTAACGTAAACGACGTAAATATATTGCGCCGGGCGTACGTACGTTTGTGAATCAGCGTATCTAGGTAATTAGCATATTCTACGCCAACAACAACGGAAGCGCCCCTAGCGGCCAGCGTCAGAATGCACCCTAAGATACGACGGCGTAAGAGACTTATGCCAGTCGTATCTTAGGCTAATGTCGTCGTATCTTGCTTTCTGAATACAGAAAGTAGATACGCCGGCGCAGATTTGAATTTACGCGGCGTATCTATGGATACGCCGGCGTAAATTCTCTCTGAATCCGGCCCATTGATATCAAGTACCTGGTACCTGTCTTTATTTATTTATGCAGTTATTATACTGTTTCGAGAATCATGGTAACCAATTTTATGGACCCTACAGCCTCCAGCAGACACAACAAACCTGTGCCCTGTCGCTGCGTATAACACAGACCTGATTGATTTTCGCCCATATTTGAGCCAGCAATGATCAGTCAGAGAAAAAAAAAAAAAGCAATTGACCTCCATCTTCCAGGCCATCTCTTGAGGAATTTATCTTATCAGTAATCACACCGGGCACTGATCTGTTTTACCTTAACTTCCTTAATGCATCTGGGTCAAGGAGAAATAAACATTGGGGGGTCTTTTTCCACAGAGGAGTGCTTTATTATCTTCTGTAATTAGTTATATAGGTATACACACACTTAAGGTTGTATATTCTGTTACATTTACACTCATGTTTTGCCCATCCTCAGATAATGTATATCCTGTTTTCCATACCACTAGAATTCAGTTGCTTAAAAACAGCATTAGCCACTGCTAATTAACAGTTTGTTTGATTTAGTAGCCCTAATGAAGAATAGCCAGTGTAGGTATATACTATTAACAAAGCAATCAGTAGCGTATTAAAAGCTAATTCCATCCAAAACAAGTATTTCATTGTTGCTGGGATGCAAAGCTAAAGGATACAAGTGGGGTTTATTTACCAAGAAAAAGAACTACGTACCAATAAGGATTTTTATTTTATTTTTTGTGCACATGTTTAGATGACTTGTCTCTAGTTTGCTGGGCATCCAATTTATTTTTAAAGGTAGAATTTGCCTATTAAGTACAGCCCTGAGTATGATACATACAGTATGATAAATACAGTCATGCAGAGTGCAGAGGTCAGGATTACTTAAAGTAGAACTTAAAGCGGAGTTCCGGCCACAATTTCACTTTTTAAATATAAATACCCCTGTAATACACAAGCTTAATGTATTCTAGTAAAGTTAGTCTGTAAACTAAGGTCCGTTTTGTTAGGTTGTTACAGCATTTAGACACTTTATAAAATAGAAATTGACTGGGGCCATCTTAAGTGTGGGCATCATGAAGCCAGACTGTATGACTTCCTGGATTTCAGCCTTGCAGATCTCGCACATGCTCAGTGCTGCACAAGCAGTGTAATAGGTTTCAGATCAGGTTTCAGCACCTGTACTGTCCAAGTCACATGATTCTTCGAGACTGGGGAGTGCACAGACTCCTAGAAAGTTACACCCACTACATTCCCAGGAGTCTGTGCGGTGTAGGTTAGGAAGCTTAAGCACCTAGGTTCAGGAAGTGGGAAGATTAACTATTCTGCCTAGCAACAACACTTTGAAGACATCTAAAAAACATTTTTTTTTTCTTAAAGGACTAATGACATTTTTTTAAAACTACTGATGTAATGTTATATTTATGGGTGAAACTCCACTTTAAAGCGGTCCTCCACCCTAAAGTGGAGTCCCGCTGATCGGAACCCTCCCCCCCTCCGGTGTCACATTTGACACCTTTCAGGGGGGAGGGGGGTGCAGACACCTGTCTAAAGACAGGTATTTGCACCCACTTCCGGCCACACGATACGGGCGAAAGACGGGCATTCCGTCACATCCCGTCTGTCGCCCGTTGTGTGCTGGGAACACTCGGCTCCCAGCACACAGCGTGTGAGCCAATCGGCGGGCGCAGCGCGACTCGCGCATGCGCCGTAGGGAACCGGGCAGTGAAGCCGCAGCGCTTCACTTCCTGGTTCCCTGAGCGTGGATGGCGGGGGGAGCAGCAGAGTGACGAGCGATCGCTCGTGCTCTGCTGCGATCGGCGCTGGACTCCAGGACAGGTAAGTGTCCTAATATTAAAAGTCAGCAGCTGCAGTATTTGTAGCTGCTGACTTTTAATATTTTGTTCCCATGGCACATCCGCTTTAAGATGCACGTCACTTGCCATAAAGTGCAAATATGCCGTGCATGCTTGCATAATATGGCAGACTTGTTTGTTTTGCCCTCCTCTAGCGATGACAGGACTGAGATGTTCCTTGCCTCCCTTGTCACTTCCTCCCCCAGCACCTTCATCTTTTCCACTACTTCTTCCAGGTTCCATGGCACAACTCTTGGGCTATTGGATAGCACATGGGCAGGCAGCATACACTAATTAAAAACTTTCCCTGCAGAAGCAAGGCACAATCAGCTACTGTGCCAGTTAATGGCTGTGCTCTGAGCTGTCATCAGCAGGGCTGTCTTAATGAGAGGGCACACCTGGGCACTGCCCAGGGGCCCCAGCTGCATGGGGGGCCCCTACACTTTCCCCAAACCAGCTGGACCTTGAACCCACGCTGCCCCGAAATTGGGGGCCCCATGATGGTACTGAGAGTGATAGATACAGAGGGGAAGCAGTCTGCCTCCTACCTTCTTGATGTCTGTTTACCTGCACTGTCATCATTGTAGGGGCCCCAGAGCATTACTTTGCCCAGGGGCCCATGATGCTATTAAGACGGCCCTGGTCATCAGACACAGCACAGATCACAGACACAATGTAAGGAGCCTATGTGAGCAGTATACAGTATATCCTTTATATCACAGAAATAAAAAAAACGGAAATAGCATAGACCTAACATTTACTGTATGTCATAGTACAGAATGTAGACATGTACTTAGGTCTCGTCCACATGGGACATACCGTATTTATCGCGGTATAACGCTCTCCCGTGTATACCGCGCACCCCTAAAGTGGCCCCCAATCCTGTGGAAAAAAAGTTTTTTTGTACTTACAGTTTTGGTGTCTTGCGCGGCGGCCTCGTCGGGTCCGGCGTCCGTCTGCGGCTTCGGGTGTCCTCTTTGTCGGGTCCGGCGTCCTTCTGCGGCTTCGGGTGTCCTCTTCGTCGGGTCCGGGGTCCGTCTGCGGGCTTCGGGTGTCCTCTTCTTCGGGTCCGGTCCAGTCTGCGGCGTCCTCGCGTCCTCCCCGCTCGTTTCCCGCGCCGAATTTTGAATACTGCGCCGACATATACAGAGCGCAGTACACTCGTGTATTGTCGGGCAGGCTCTGCAACACTCGCGCTCACGTCCTGTACGTCCAGGACGTGAGCGCGGAAGGAGCCGAGACTGGCCGACTATACCCGAGTGTACTGCGCTCGGTATATGTTGGCGCAGTATTCAAAACTCGGCGCGGGAAAGCGGGAATCGGCGTATACCGCGCACCCACGATTTTGCCCTGATTTTCAGGGCAAAAAAGTGCGCGGTATACGCCGATAAATACGGTAAATACCCGTACACTTGTGCAAGGCTGTGATTACTCGCACAGGCGTTCATATTTGTTCTGTGCATCCCCATTCTGGCAGTCCAATTGCTGTCAATTGGAATTCAGTGTCTTCATGGACACAGCCACTGCTCCCAATGTGACCTCCATGCAGGCAAACACGGCCTTGCACAGGCATATGGTAACGTATGCCCTGTGTGAACGAGGCCTTAAAAACACAATTATTTGTACACCACCATAAAATGTCAGCACCTGTAGCCAGGCTGTTATTAATTGGCTCTGGTTCTACAGAATGTAATAGCCAGGTTATATTGGTGTGATAGTTTGGAAGATTTAGAAGATCAGTTTTAGAGAGTAACTAGGTTAAGCATGGTTATGATAGTTAGTCTTGGGGTCTGGAATTAGGGGATTACATACAATAAGTTAAGGTTAGAGAGAGAAATACAGTTTAAGTGACAATAAACTGGTGAAAAAAAATATGTAGTACGTATTATTAAAGTGGTTGTAAATCCTTAATGCCTTGAATGGTCCACTACAATCCTAAGCAATCACTAAGCTTCATGATATGCCCGAAAGCTAAAAAAAATACATTTTTTACCTTCCTTTTTTATGTAATATTGCTCCCCGTAACATGACCATAAACCCCCTGCATTGGCAAGCACAAGGCAGTTAGTAGGCATGTACATTTTCTTCTAGTGCCATCATTCATGAAAAGGCATGTGACATATATTCATCACAAGAAGGGGAAACGCATCAATGCACAATAATAACCTCCAGTGTGAGGAATCTATGTTAATGTATATCAATAAAAAGGGCATTGCAACATGCATTGAAAACAATCAACAGCGCGTTAACGTGCATTGATTCTCAGTAAAGTATTTTCATGTGTTTTCATTTTTCTATGTCAAACTCACTGGTGAGAAAAACACAAATGTATGAATACAGCCTAAGTTTTTTTTTTTTGTTTACAAACGATTTTAACATTTGTAGATGATGTACAAGCGAGATAGTCATTTAGATTATACATTATCATAGACATATCATATGAAAAAATACATATATTAGATTCTAAATCTATATAACATTTGTGCAAAAAGATCTGTGCTTAATTAGAATAGCAGTAGTGGCATGCCCGTGGGGGAGGGGGGCGGCTTTAAGGGAAACTACAATACTGAGTGGCTTTTGGTGAAGTGTCATGTCATGCTATATGTGTATTCTTCCTTGTGATTTCATTTATGATTATGCTCTGGAGTTTTGTATGCTGTTTTTCACATTTGCTCAATAAAAATCTTTGTTTGAGAAAAAAAAAAAGAATAGCAGTAGTGGACATTACATCAGTAGTGATGTTTCCTATAAAGTCAATTTTTTGGGCATATATGCATGGTGTCATATAGTGTGTGGTGTATTCTTTCTGATAATTTGATGTTTGCCATACGGTTAAGAACCTGAGGCCATGGTACATTGGATGAACACTAGTTGAAAGTGATGGTCCAGTGGATAGACCTAAATAGAGTGTGGATTAGTCTAGAACTGGCTATTGGTATGTCTTGTATGGGGGAGAATAAAAGGCACATTTTGGGTGTTAGTGGGATCTTTCTGCCTGAAATTTGATCAATCATGAGACTTGCATTGTGCCAAATGTTTTTTAGGTGGGAGCAATCCCAAAATACCGTATTTATCGGCTTATACCGCGCACTTTTTTGCCCTTAAAATCAGGGCAAAATCGTGGGTGCGCGATATACGCCGATACTCGCTTCCCGCGCTGTGTTTGAATCCGCCGCCGACATATACCGAGCGCAGTACACTTGGGTACACTCGGCCAGGCTCGGCTCCCCTCGCGGTTATGCGAGAAGAGCCAAGAGGAGCCGAACGTGGCCTAGCGTGCCCGAGTGTACTGCGCTCGGTATATGTCGGCGACGGCGTTCAAACACAGTGCGGGAAGCAGGGATCGGCTCAGAGACAGCGCGGGAAAAGCGGGGAGGACACCACGAAGGCCGCAGGCGGACGCCGGACCAGACAAGGCCACCGATGGACGCCGGGTAAGACACCAAAACTGTAAGTAATAAAAAAATTTTTACAGGGATTTCACATCTAGATTAGGGGTGCGCGCTATACGCCGGTGCACGCTATAGGCAGATAAATACGGTATATGTAATAGTGTCCCATGTGTAGGGCAGCCCCTAAAAAAGAGTGGGGATGTTGATGGGTAGAATGAGTTGAGGTTGGCAGGGGTGAGATACCACCTATAAAGTAGTTTGTGGCAGATTCTCTCATGGTGGTAGTTTTGGTGCATTTGTGTAGGTTTTCAAATATGGTATCCCATTGTTCAGGGGAGAATGAAACGTTTAGGTCTGATTCTCATTGTAGCAAGGGGTATGATTTTTCAGGCATATTGAATTTGTTTAGATTTTTATACATTTTGGAAATGAATCCTTTGTCCCATGGGGAGGAGATACAGATCTGTTTGAATTGTGAGAAGGGGATACGTAGAGTGAGTGAGTAGTATTTTTTTGTAGACAAATCCAACCTAAGTTTTAAGGTTTCTTTTTCAAATTAGGTTTGGTGTTAGAAAGTTAATGGCTTAGCGTAAGAGTTTGGTGTGTGGGTAGGATAAACTAAATTGAAATTAGAACTTTAGCCTGAAAATTAAATCCTAATAGATCACTTCTGGCCTCTTTTGCAGGTATAGCTATGTAAAGCATTCAAAATACAATAAGTGCCCATACTTCTTCAAATCCAGCAATGCACCCTGCTTTGCACATTTTAAGTTGTTCTGTATTCTCAGCACTGTGCCTAAAATCAGAGTCACCAGAGAGCGATCAGGTGACAGCTTTAGGATTTACTGTTGCAGAAGTGAGTAGAAAGCAACAGAAATGGCACATACTGTGCTGAGGGTACAGCGATTAGGAGGAGGGGGGAAAAAAAGCAGGGAAGGTGGCAGGAAAAAGTCTGGTGCCAGGGAGACACAAAAGAGTTAAATTTACAAGGATAGTGTCTTATCTCCCTGATATTTGCTCCTTTCTCCTTCATTGGCAGATCTGTGAACTTCAGCACTGTAAAGCTTCTGTCAGCCTTCCTCCCTAGCTGAGAAAAGCCATACAATCAAGGCTGGAAATGAACACATTTTTATTACAGAAAGAGACATTGTTTGTTTGTTTTTTTAAACAATACGTATATTTATATATTTTTAGGAACATCCTTTATCAGTGACATTAGACATGTCTGTAAAGGTTTTAGTAACAGTAGTTATGCATAAAGGATATAAAGAAGACAACATAAGGGAAAGTTACCAAGTAATGATATAACTCTATCCCAGATGGGTTTAACCACTTAACACCCGCCCGCCGTCAAATGACGGCGGGCGGAATCCCCTATTGTTCTGACAGGACGTCATATGACGTCCTGTCATTTAAGGCATGTTTAAAGCCGTCGCGCTACTGGGAACACAATGCGCATGCCCAGTAACTGAGCAGGACCGTGGATCTCTGTGTGTAAACACAGAGATCCACGTCCTGTCAGGGAGAAGAGACCGATGCTGTGTCCCTTGTACATAGGGACACAGATCGGTCACCTCCCCCAGTCACCCCCCTCCCCCTACAGTTAGAACACTCACTAGGCTACACATTTAACCTCTTCCCTGCCTCCTAGTGGTTAACCCCTTTCCTGCCAGTCACATTTATACAGTAATCAATGCATATTTATAGCACTGTTCACTGTATAAATGTGAATGGTCCCAAAATAGTGTCAAAAGTGTCCAATGTGTCGGCTATAATGTCACAATCCAGAAAAAAAAAACGCAGATCGCTGCCATTCCTAGTAAAAAAAAAAATCATAATTATGTCTCCTATTTTGCAGGCAATATAACTTTTGCGCAAACCAGTCACTATACAGTTATTGCGATTTTATTTTATTTTTTACCAAAAATATGTAGAAGAATACGTATCGGCCTAAACTGAGATAAAAAAAAAATGGGATATTTATTTTAGCAAAAAGTAAAAAATATTGTGTTTTTTTTCAAAATTTAGGCTGTTTTTTTGTTTATAGCCCAAAAAATAAAAAACGCACAGGCGATCAAATACCATCAAAAGAAAGCTCTATTTGTGGGAAAAAAAGGACGTCAATTTTGTTTGGGAGCCACGTCGCACAACCGCACAATTGTCAGTTAATGCGACGCAGTGCCGGAAGCTAAAATTTCATCTGGGCAGAAAGGGGGTGTATGTGCACAGTAGGCAAGTGGTTAAACTGCAAGCAGGGATTGACCGTCAAATTAACAATGACAACAAGGATCAAAGAGAATAGTACTAGGTGACAGGCTACATCAAGATCTCATATTTTGCAGAAATGTGTTTCAGAGACATAGGGCCATATTCTCAAAAAATCTCCGCCTGCTTCGCTTAGGGCACTTACACTCCGCTGTCCCAACTTACTGGAGCAGGTGTTGTATTCCCCAACCACTTGCTCCATAAGTTGGGACAGCGGAGTGTAAGTGTCCCGGCGTAGCCTGGCGGATCTCCAAGGGGGCGTCTTCCATTCAAATGAAGCGCGCCCCCGATGCGAAAGAACTGGGCATGCGCCGGGCTGCAAAAAGCCCAGTGCGCATGCTCCAGTTCTCGGCGGAAAACGTCAATGACGCCGACGTGTGCGTCATTGACGTAAAGTCGTATTCAAGAACGACTTACGTAAACGACGTACCCGACGGAAAAACACGACGGGGACCCGACGCCATCCGTAACATGGCCTACGCGAGACTTGTGGAAACTTACCCCTCATATAGCAGGGGTAAGTTTCCGCTTACGCAAACGACGTTAGCGACGGTTACGCGACGCGAACTCGTTCGGGAATCGGCGTAGAAGGATCATTTGCATATGCAAATGACTCCTTCACGTAAATGCCATCTAGCGGCGGCCGGCGTCATTGCATTTAAGATCCGCCAGTGTAAGTGACTTACAGATGGCGGATCTTAAGTGTATCTATGCAAAAATGATTCTGAGAATCAGGAGCATAGATACACTGGCCTAAAAAGGGAGTTACGATGGAGTATCTGACTTACTCCATCGTAACTTCTCTGAGAATATGGCCCATATAGTTTTTTGAGACTAAGGAGCTGGGGGAAAGTTTCCAATAAGGAAGTAACTGCTCGGGGCTTCAACAAAATGGCGGCCTCCAGCAAGAAGACATAGGAGCAAAGCTGGAGGCAATTTACAGCAAACAATTATTTTGATAGCATTAATGTGGAATGTATGTTCTTTTGTTAAAGAACATTCATTATTATTGAACTGCTATGGGTAAAGTTCTGCTAAGTTTTACAAGGATTCATTTTTAGGGTTATGGATTAACTTTCAATGTTAGGGCCATGTCTCAGCAGTGACCCTGTCAGTGGTTGCAACTAGCCAGCTACAGGATGATTAAAAAGCACTTATCTGCTGCTATAGTATTGATTCTGCAAGTTTCTTGGCCAGCGATGGCCGAGTGATGATCTTTTGGTGACTTTTTTGCTGGTGAGCTGCTATCGGCAACAGGAACCCTAGTGTAACATAAGTAGCTAGGTTAATTGTTACTGTGCGATTTTAGAAAGTAAATGAAATATTAAAGTTTCCAGGTTAAGTTAGTGGTAAAGCTGGCTATATGCTGTTAGTTTTATTTATTTTTTGTCCAGCCTGAACAAACAGATTCCCCCACCCAAACAAACAAGGTGAATGAAGTTATCCCCATAGACAGGACATTGTATTCTGACAGTGGCTCCCACAACTATCATAATATGCTGATCAGTAGTTGCAGCCGATTGGCTGCTGCCGCTGATCGTCTGAAAATTGTACAACATGTCCTTTCGACAGAAGTGAATTAAATAATTAACTCCCGTCAAATGAGGAAGCCCAGACACTGATTGAAATTTGGCCAATCACTGCTGGACTTTCAGAGGTTTATTTGCTAAAACTGGAAAGTGCAAAATCTGGTGCAGCTGTGCTAATTAGCTCCTTACTTCAGCTTATGCAATTAAAGGAGTTGTAAAGGAAAACATTTTTTTGCTGAAATGACTGTTTACAGGGTATATAGACATAATAGTTAACTGATTCTTTTTAAAAATGATTAAAAATAGATAAAAATCAATCATATAATGTACATACAGTTTCAGTTTCGTTTTTGCCTGCTGTTTCCTGCTTCTGTGATGTACAGAGCCACAGAGCCAATACAGGGCAGTGATGGTTTGTAAAACGAAACTGATTAGTGTTGAGGGGTTTTAGACACACAGTAATCACACTTCCTTGATTAGTGACCACAGAGAGAAAGCTCCCATGACTTTTTTCATCAGGAAACAGACAACCAGGAAGTGTCCAGAACAGAGAAGGATAACAGCAACATCAGAGCAAAAACGAACAATGAGGACATGAAACTAGGACTGCAGTAAGGTAAAGGAAGCTATTTAGCTAAAAAAAAATCCTTTAGTGACCCTTTAAGCTTTGACAAAAAATCCTGGAAGCTGATTGGTTTCTATGCACACCAGATTTTGCACTCCCCAGGATTAGAAAATCAATCCCTCAGCGTTAGGTGTAAGTTAAGCGTTAAATTAAATTTAAACCCAAATTGGATTGCTTAAGCAATGTGTATCAAATGCCATGTTTTTATTTCAATAAAAAAATACTGTTTTTACCTATATTTTGTTGCTCGTTGCATCTCAGTGCTGTTGATCTCCTCCCAGGCACGTTCTGTCTACATGCACTCACCCCAACAATAGCTGCACATCATTTTTCTGGACACTCATACTAAAAGTAAGACGGATGTACCATGCTTTGCAGTATGTGTTGGCATGGCCACTTGTACTGTCCATCAGTGGCACACGTGACAGGGTGACAATGCAGAAGAGTAGTGAAAAGAGCTCATAACAGATAGTGCCTGAATGAGGACCTTCATGCCAGGATCACCAAATTATTTTAGTGAAAGCTGCACATTTAAAAAGTTTAAGCTTTTTAAGATGCATTAACTTTGGTAAAGCTTTATCAGCGCAAACTGAGGAATGCCGGTTACCGGCGCTTCCTGGTTCACACAATGATCAGCTGTGATTGGTCACAGCTGATCACGTGGTAAGAAGCCACTGTCAGAGGCTTTTTATCACGATCGAAGATGCAGCGTGTCAGACTGGCACGTGCCGGCATGTTGTCCTGATGGACATCATATGATGCCCAGTCAGGATAACAGAACCACATCCCAGTCGTCAATCTGTTATAGGCCAGGCAGGAAGTGGTTAAAGTGGATGTAAACCCAATTCATGAAATTTGAGCTGGGCACATATATCTGCAGTGTTCTGTTATCTTTCTTCAATGTCCTTTAGCTCTCTCCTGAACTGTTCCTCTGTTATCAGCCTGTTAAATTTCTCAGCCTTTTTAGACAAAAGCAGCCTGAAACTTCTGTCCGGGGAGGTTGCTAAAACAGAATAGCAGAGAGCAGACCCTATTACAAAACACCTTTGGGAGTCTCTGCCTATGATGAGAGGGGGTGTGTGCCTTTCCTCCAATCAGCATTGTTAGCTATCTTGGCTGTATGCCCAGACATCACACTCTGTGTTAACCAAGAAGAGAAAATCTACTAAAACGATCTCAACTTTCTAAACAGTATATAAATGTGAAGACAGCAGATATAAATGTAAAACCTTTGTAGAGAGATTGGTTTCATCCCTGTGTATCATCTGAGGCTGTTCACTTCACTGGGTGTATGGAGGGTTTACATCCACTTCAAGCTTTTGGCTACATCCACACTTGAGCGTCACCATCTTAAGTCATCTTTCACCCTTTTTTGTGTGCTCATTTGTACACACATTTGTTATGTGCAGTGGGGCTAGAACATTTTTTGTATAAGCAAATGGCAAGCTAGTTACTAGGAGGAGGTGGTCACTAGGGAGAGAAATTGCACATTATGTGGATTTTTCAGCCATTTTTCAGGCACTTCTATTGAAGTCTGTTGAGGCCAAAAACACATGCTCATTTCCCAAAGAAGCTCCTGTACTTTTTAGATTGTTGAGATATCAAGGATATCTGCTCATTGTAGCAGTTGCGAGACAGTTCACATCCCTATTCACTTGAATGGCTCATGTTTGGTGGCAGTACTGCCTGTCACATGAGACCTGTGGTATCATTTTTGCTGTTCCACCCTTTGGCCAAAGCAATGTGTACTAACATGTCCAGCGGTTGGGTGGTCAAGAAGGGAGCCGTAAAAAGCTGTTTTTGATGCCCTTGTATATGAGGCCTCAGAAACGTAGCCCCACTTTACTCCAAAACATTATATAATCTTGAATGGAATTGCTATGTTGTTCTTATCTCACTATTAACAGGTATTGTTTATTTTTTTGTACAATGCATTTCTCAGGAAATTCCACAGGACAATCGGGGCTCATGCACACAGGGTGCTTTAATTTCTCCTCTGAACACCTTTTATTCCTGGCAAGAAAAAGCTGCCTAAAAAAAGTGCCTAAAGCCATGTATTGCACACACAATAAGGCCGCGTACACACGGTCGAACGTGTCCGCTGAAACTGGTCCGTGTACAGGTTTCCAGCGGACAAAAGTTTCTTAGCAAGCTAAGAAACTTGTCCGCTGGAAACATGTCCGTCGGACATGTCCGATGGTTAGTACACCTAATCGGACATGTCCGCTGGTTATGACGTGTAACCAGCGTCCCGAAATCCCGCGCATGCGTCGAATTGATTCGACGCATGCGTGGAAGCATTGCACTTCCGTGTTTGAGAACGTCGGTGTCTTCTATGTCACCGCGTTCTCTGTCCGCGGGGATTTTGGTCTGATGGTGTGTACACACATCAGACCAAAAGCTCCCAGGAGACATGTCCGATGAAAACGGTCCACAGACTGTTTTCATCGGACATGTCTCCTCGTGTGTACGGGGCCTTAGACATGTTTAGGCATATTTAGGCGCTTCAAGTGTTTGATCATTTTTTGGTTCCATTGACTACAATATTAATTTATTCTGGCCATTGGAATGGCCAACGCTCAAGTTTCAAATGCCTCTAGCATTCACTCATCATTTTTTCTGGCCCAAAGTTTCTGGTGATGGGTTTTTTCAGCCTGTAAATGCCCCTTTCTAATACACCTGTAAACGCCTATGTGTGCATGGACTAACGCAGAGGTGCTTTTACAGGCTGAAAAAAAAATGCCAAACGTCTGTAAAAGAGCCATTTGTAAGCACTTAATGAATAATGATACCCACATGCTTAAAATGTATCCATATATAAAAGTACATTACTGTTACAACTTGATATTTGTATCTATCTCTGGTGTAACAAACATGCCCAATGCATACACAAAAGCAGCATCAAAGAGACAAATCTATGTTTATTTTTCCTATAGTTTACAAGTGGAGTGTTTTGTGCTGAAGTATGTGCTGAACAGGGAGAAAAGTGACCGTGATAAGCAGAGGGATGTTATCTGTGCTAGAAGAGCCACCAAGAGGCCAGCAGGAGCACAAATGTGCAACATAGCAATCAACAAGGCCATTAAATCCCCTCACATCTCCTGTGTCTGCCACTTAACTTCTCAATGATTGCTGATGTTTTGGCTTGGCAGCAGGCAGGTTGGTAACGCTGCACTGGGGAAATGAGTGCTGAAGCAAAATAATGCTTTACCAGGATGGGTGTCTGTTACACCGAGATCCACTCTGGCGCCAGCAGGTATTTTACATGCTTCCCAAAGGGGACAGCTTCCACTGGAAATCAAGGTATTCACCCTAAGCACACTAAGCACACTCCACTAAGCTGTTTGCACCTCTTCTGCGACCTTTACTGATGAGCTGGACTTTTCCTTAATTGCCATTATTGGTGCAATATATTTACATATATATATATATTTTTTTATTTTTTTTGAGCCTCACTGTCTGTGTGCATGAGTTCCGAGATTTGCGCAGTGCATGCACCAGGTCCACTTTAACATTATATATATACTGTATACTTCTGGACTGTAAGCTCTAACGAGCAGGGCCCTCTGATCCATCCTGTATTGAACTGTATTGTGACTGTACTGTCTTCCCTGATGTTGTAAAGCGCTGCACAAACTGTTGACACTATATAAATCCTGTATAATAATAATATATATATATATATATATATATATATATATATATATATATATATATATATATATATCTTTATATTAGGGCTGTTACTGATTAAAAAACTCATGTTCGATTAATTGATTTTTTTTTAAATCGATTAATCGACTAATTTCAATTAATTATAATGCACATACATTTTTCGGATCACCACTATATATAGTCCCCACTGTAATATTCACAGACATCTCCCCACTCTAATATCCACAGACATCCCCCCACTGTAATATCCACAATCTCCCCCACTGTAATATCCACAGACATCTCCTCCACTGTAATATCCACAGACATCTCCCCCATTGTAATATCCACAGACATCTCCCCCACTGTAATATCCACAATCTCCCCCACTGTAATATCCACAATCTCCCCTACTGCTATCCACAGACATCTCCCCCACTGTAATATCCACAGACATCTCCCCCACTGTAATACCCACAGACATCTCCCCCACTGTAATATCCACAGACATCTCCCCCACTGTAATATCCACAAGCACCCCCACTGTAATATCCACAGACATCTCCCCCACTGTAATATCCACAGACATCTCCCCCACTGTAATACCCACAGACATCTCCCCCACTGTAATATCCACAGACATCTCCCCCACTGTAATATCCACAAGCACCCCCACTGTAATATCCACAGACATCTCCCCCACTGTAATATCCACAGACATCTCCCCCCCTGTAATATCCACAGACATCTCCCCCACTGTAATATCCACAGAAATCTCCCCCACTGTAATATCCACAAGCACCCCCACTGTAATATCCACAGACATCTCCCCCACTGTAATATCCACAGACATCTCCCCACTGTAATCCACAGACATCTCCCCCACTGTAATATCCACAGACATCTCCCCCACTGTAATATCCACAAGCACCCTCACTGTAATATCCATATACATCACCCCCACTGTAATATCCACAAGCACCCCCACTGTAATATCCACAGACATCTCCCCCACTGTAATATCCACAGACATCTCTCTCACTGTAATATCCACAGACATCTCCCCCACTGTAATATACACAGGCATCTCCCCACTGTAATCCACAGACATCTCCCCCACTGTAATATACACAGACATCTCACCCACTGTAATATCCACAGACATCTCTCTCACTGTAATATCCACAGACATCTCCCCCACTGTAATATACACAGGCATCTCCCCACTGTAATCCACAGACATCTCCCCCACTGTAATATCCACAATCTCCCCCACTGTAATATCCACAGACATCTCCTCCACTGTAATATCCACAGACATCTCCCCCATTGTAATATCCACAGACATCTCCCCCACTGTAATATCCACAATCTCCCCCACTGTAATATCCACAATCTCCCCTACTGCTATCCACAGACATCTCCCCCACTGTAATATCCACAGACATCTCCCCCACTGTAATACCCACAGACATCTCCCCCACTGTAATATCCACAGACATCTCCCCCACTGTAATATCCACAAGCACCCCCACTGTAATATCCACAGACATGTCCCCCACTGTAATATCCACAGACATCTCCCCCACTGTAATACCCACAGACATCTCCCCCACTGTAATATCCACAGACATCTCCCCCACTGTAATATCCACAAGCACCCCCACTGTAATATCCACAGACATCTCCCCCACTGTAATATCCACAGACATCTCCCCCCCTGTAATATCCACAGACATCTCCCCCACTGTAATATCCACAGAAATCTCCCCCACTGTAATATCCACAAGCACCCCCACTGTAATATCCACAGACATCTCCCCCACTGTAATATCCACAGACATCTCCCCACTGTAATCCACAGACATCTCCCCCACTGTAATATCCACAGACATCTCCCCCACTGTAATATCCACAAGCACCCTCACTGTAATATCCACATACATCACCCCCACTGTAATATCCACAAGCACCCCCACTGTAATATCCACAGACATCTCCCCCACTGTAATATCCACAGACATCTCTCTCACTGTAATATCCACAGACATCTCCCCCACTGTAATATACACAGGCATCTCCCCACTGTAATCCACAGACATCTCCCCCACTGTAATATACACAGACATCTCACCCACTGTAATATCCACAGACATCTCTCTCACTGTAATATCCACAGACATCTCCCCCACTGTAATATACACAGGCATCTCCCCACTGTAATATGGTCCACATCTCCCCCACTGTATAGGAAGATTAGTGCTTGCTTAGTCTAACCAGAGAAGCTGGCCGAACACAAGCAGTTGAGGCTGGGTGATTACATCAGTGCACCGCTCTAGACTCACCTAGGCTGCCGCCGGGTGGACCAAGATAGCCGCAGCTCCGGGAGCTAGGCCGAAGCCACGGCCTTTCCCATGGCCGAGGCAGCAGCGGAGCTGCGCAGATCACGTGGTGCGTCGATCCGCATATGGTGACCCGTTAAGATTTACGATCCGTTGCACCACTAGTACCGATCAAAAGAATTTTGTTTGATTTTTTGTTTTTTTGCTGACATTCTTTTGAATTTCACTTCTTCATTTCTGGATATTGGTGAAGTAGCCAGAGCCAGTTGTCCCCTGGAAAGGTTACATCACAAGCGCATTACAGAGAGATCTTGTTTCTAAGCTGTGAGATTTTGGGGGAAATGCTTTTTTTATTATTATACTGACTCTGTAAATGCTCCTTCAGTGATCTAGCGTGATTTTGGCATTGTTTCTATGCTGCCATGGCTAATGGTAGGACAGATCTTGTAATATGTATGCAGGAGATCTGATGCAGACGTCATTAGTGGACCACTGCAAAGAGCAAGAAAAGAGCCTGCCCTTAGTTACTTTTTTAATGGTGGCACGAGAAGGGGAGCACATGCAAGATGGACCAGTGGCACTGTGAAATACAAACAGTAAAGAAGCCTGTAGTACAGGTAAGTAAACTTGTTTCACTTAAAAAGATTTCAATAACTTGGCAGTATGTGGAGGCAGGACTTCACTTTAATGTACTCTTTTATCCACAAAGAAAAGTGATATAGGTTATTATGAGTTTATAGATTTTATATCTATATACTGGATATTCACCAAATTTACATTTAGAGCCGGGTTAACACTGGGGCGACCTGGTATCCGACTTCAAGTCGCCCCAAGTCGCCCCAAGTCGCGCGGTTGAGAAAATCAATGGCAGTGAATGGAGCCGTCTTAATGTGCACTACTGAAGTCCCTCCGACTTCAGAAAAGGTTCCTGTACTTCTTCAATCTGACTTCTAGGCGACTTGTAGGCAACTTCTACCCATTGATTTGCATTGAAGTCGCCTCAGAAGTCGGATCACTGTCTTAACTGAAGCAACAATACAGGAACATAACATACATTTCTCAGGCAAACCCCTCCCACCCCTCCCTCCCACAGAGCTGATTGTTGTTTGATTGGCCACTGGAAAGCCTCCTGTCCTGGAGGCAACTTGAAGTTGCCTTGTAAGTTGCCTGATGATTCATACTCAAGTCGAGTCCAAGTTGCCTCCCAAAGTCGTGCTGGAAGTCGTGTTGCCCCTGTGTGAATGGGCTCTTACATTTTGCGTGAATCGAAAACTTTCAGCAATATTCTGCAGTTTCTTTGAAGTGCATTGAAGTCAAAACAAAAGGCAAAATTAAAGTTGTTTTTTAGGGAGTAATGGGCTTTAGATTGTAAGCTTTAAGAGCAAGACCCTCCAATTCCTTTTGTATTGAATCATATTGTACTGTCTTCCCTCATTTTGGCAATATATAAATCATGCATAATAATAATAAATAGCTCCTGGGGGTTAATAAATAACCACATTCAGAGAGAAAAAAAAGGGGGGGAACACTACATGAAGTAAATGAAATGTATAGGGGTGTGTTAAGGGTCATCTAGGTTAATTTAGTGTTAAGGCCCATACACACGATCAGACTTTTTGACAACAAACTTCAAAATGAGCAGGTTTTTCAAAAAATCAGACCGTGTGTACGCTCCATCGGACAAACTTTTTCGGTTTTCATTGGACAAAAGTTCGCTCTGCAAACAGACAAACTTTTTGGCAACAAAAGTCCTATGGTGCAAAGTCCTGCCGTGTGTACAGAAATCCATCGGACTTAAGTCCAAAGTACAAACACGCATGCTCAGAATCAATGCAAAAGATCAGACAATATAACAGAAGTTGACCAGAGGGTGGCGGTAAAGAGCTGAAAAACCACGTGATTTTGGGAAAGTTCGCTGAAAAATTCCTACCGTGTGTATGCATACCAAGTTCACGGCCAACGCCCTTCGAACAAAAAATCCACAGAAAAGTTTGTTTGAAGTCCGATCGTGTGTATGAGGCTTTATTTAAACTAGTGAGTGTGTGTGTTCGAGTGTCCACACAAATATACCCTTTACATAAATTTAAAAAAAGAGGAGAACCTTTAAGCAATTTTTGCCTACTCAGCTTAAAGTGGATCTTACAGTACATTGAAAAATCCCCTCATTTTGCTGGACCCCCTCCTGCTTTACAAATCACTTAGGTAGGTGTGTAAAATATAATATTAAAATATACCTTCCTTACCCCTGTCTTGTGCATTACAACGTCACCATCCTTCCAGGAAGATTTCTGGGGAAAGCAGAGTATTTGACATCTCACAAGAAGACACTCCAGTCCATTGGAAGCATGCCCGGATTTACTCCCTTTGCCACCCCAAGGCCGGGTCCTTCAATGCCGCTCCCCCGCCCAAAAAAAACGGAACGTTCCCCAACCCGTGCCCATTATTGTCGCCTCACCAACACTGCCACCTTACTGTGCCCTCATTGCAGCCTCCCTCACCATTATTTCTGCCTTACTGTGCCATCATTGCAACCCCCCTCACCATCATTACAACCCCCCCTCACCATCATTGCAGCCCCCCTCACCATCATTGCAGCCTTACTGTGCCAAACAATATAGCCTCACCAGTCAGTGTGTGCATTACGCACATCGGGCATCTCCTGCTCCTGCTGTATCACAGAGCTCACTGTGAAAAGTTTGGGCACACTGTGATAATAGTCCCGCCCTCCTCCTTGACCAGCCCGTGTGATAGACAAAACACTGCCTCTATCACACGATGTGGTCTAGGAGGAGGGCGGGACTTTTATCACAGCACGCCCAAACTTTTCACAGTGAGCTCCGTGACACAGCAGTCTCCCACTGTGTGTTACAACCAGCGCCGCCCATGCACCCACTGCCGCCCCGAGGCCTGGCCTCGGTGGCCTTGTCAGGAATCCGGCCCTGATTGGAAGAGTGAGATTCTGTATTCCCCAAGTATCTCACCATAAGGAATGTGACATCATCCTCAGCTAGGCACCACAGGCAGATGATCGGGTGATGTAAGTATAAATCCTAACCTTTTGCTTTAGAAGTACATTTTACACCTACTAATAGTAGCAGATTTGTGAAAGGGTAGTGGGCCTGGACAGTGTTAGATGACCTTGCATTTTACTGCATAGTCCACTTTAGGAGCATAATTGAGAGTTTTCACTTTGATGAATATTCACAATGAAAGCAAATTTTCCCAACTCATTGAGCCTGGTCTATATAATTTATCTAATAAACAATATACAACAATCAGCTTTGAAATCATTACCATTATAGTCTTACAGAGAGAATAGGCCAGGAAGCAAGAGTCCTATATGGCAGTCTTCTTCAGACTCAGCTAAGCAGAGCTTTGGGATTAGAGCAGCTTCATTGGAGGTCTAGCAGTTCACCCGTTCAAGCAGAACTGGCAAATGAGTAGCTGCGTAAAAGTGACTCTGATTTATTTGGATTGTGAAGAATAAAGGTCTTCTAGACAACTATTTATTATCAGCCATTCCTGACATAGTGCTGATTCGTCAGATCAGAGCACCGAGAGGACAAGCTGCATAGCTGACCCCATCTACTTGTAGAGGATGGAGGAGTGCAGTGTGAAGAGCTATTAGTAAGCTGCATATGAACTCAATTAAAACTGTTGTAATTACTACATAGATGTTACAGGGGAAATTAAGATGAAATGATTATGTTACTTTTGGAATGTACAGGAAACCTATCTTGGGACAAACATAAGGGCTGCTAATACTGATCTCTTTCTCCGGGAGGGGGGGGGGGTAGCTGGCTTTAAATTCAATACTTTGAGACACTGACCTGAAACCTGAAACATGCATGAGGCAAGCAAAGTCAAGTTTCCCTATATGCATACATATTGCGGGTGGGTAATTCAGAAAGTACTAAAGACACTGGGTTGACATGACATTGGCAGCATAGTGCCCTAGTGGTTAGCAATCCTGTCTTGCACTTGCAGCACTGACATTTTCAGTTCAAATCCCAGTTCTAAGCTACCTGCAAAGAGTTTGCATGTTCTTCCTGTGCTTTCCTGGTTATTTTGCAGGTTCATTTGCTCCTGTCTAAATTGACTTTAGTATGTATGTAAGATAGGGGCTTTAGAATGTAAGTTAATTGAAGGAAGTGCTGAATAAATTGTCGGTGGTATATAAATATCTGTAGAAAAATGTCACAAAGAGAACTAGCTTTTATAGTAGAGGCCCACAATGGCTGCTACCATATGTTCTTTAAAAAACAAAGAAATCTGAAACAATAAATCTACTTTAAACTGTGGTATTCCCATAGCTCCCTGTTACACCGTATACATTTTAATACAAAATGCACTGTAAATACCTTTTATTAAAAAAAATGTACATGCAGTCATGTGACCACACAGCTCTGCATCCTCTGTGTAATGTGCAGAGCCAACAACCAGGAGGAATTAACTACAACAGTGATGTCAACCTAGGGAGCAGTTTCTCCCTCAGGTAAATTGGTGGGCTCTTTTGCCCTGCAGTTGACCTCTTACTGCAGGGGAATTTTGGCGGGCTCGTTGCCCGACAGATGACCCCTGTAGTCTGGGGTAGAAAGCCTGGGAAAACCCAGTTTGAACTGGTCAGAACCAACCTGGTTCTGGGCTATTTAAGCAGGGTTCCGTTAACTCAGGCTCATTCGCCTCAGAAGACTTAGGAGCTGTGGTGTTCTTCCCCCCCCCCCCCTTTTTTTATAATTTTGTCGCGGTGTTTGTTATGTGGTAGTGTCACCTTTGCTTTATCAAAGGGGGACTAGCTATTTATTTATATTACATGAGTATGTGTTATGATAATAATATTATTATTAGCTGATGCTATGGTCTTTGTGTAAAGCTGGGTAATTTTTATTGGCAGCCTGAGCCTTGGGGCTAGGTTAGCTTTAAGGCTTATTTTAAGGTTATTTATTTATGTAAATATTTAAATTATTTATTTATTTACTTATTTACCTTTTGAAACCAATAATAAACACTTGCAGCCTTTATCATCCAACAAGTTGTCTGATGTCTCTTATTTTATTTTAAAGTATTAAGGGTATGTTCCATCTGCTTTCCCATAAGATTCCCTTTTCTTTTTACATGTTGCTATCAGTGTCCTGATGGGGGTCTAAAGCTGGCCATAGATGAATTGAAATTCTGCTCAGCAGGAACCAACCAAATTTTGCTCAGTGTGTGGCCCACTCTGTTCAACTTAGATGACTTCTGTCAAGCAGACAAGTTAAAACATTTTCTCAATCAGTGGCGGGAGGCACTGTCAGAATGCAAAAGACCGTCAAAGAGAATTCCTTCATCTACCTCGCTTGTGTGGATGAAGAAATCTGTCTTTAGTTCCTTCGGCTTATGGGTTGAACAAAAGAAAAAAGAAAACACCAATGGTCATCTTAACCACTTGCCGATAGCTGCCAGTAGATATACATCGGCAGAATGGCTCCTGTGCGCAAAGCAACGTACAGATACGTTGCTTTGAAATTACCGCCGCAAGCTCTGTGACTGTGCCCGCGGGACCCGCAGACACAATTTCCGCCGGTGTCCCGTGATCGTACACAAGGCATTTGCCTGTTCTGCCTTGTGACCGGAAACTGATCTACTGCTCCCTGTCATCAGGAGCAGTGATCACTGTCGTGTCACTGGTAGCCCAGCCCCCACACAGTTAGAATCACTCCCTAGGACACACTTAACCCCTTCCTTGTCCCCTAGTGGTTAACCCCTTCACTGCCAGTGTCATTTACACAGTAATCAGTGCATTTTTATAGCACTGATAGCTGTATAAATGACAATGGTCCCAAAATAACATCAAAGGTGTCTGATGTGTCCGCCATAATGTCACAGTCCAAGACAAGGTAGAGAGAGAAAATAACCACTCAGAAGTCTTCAAAGAACCTCCTCACTGGAACCAAACCATGGGTGCCGGCAATGCAATAGTGATGCAAAAATACGAAGGAAACTTGGACAGCCGCACTCCAAAAATGTTCTTTTAATTAAAATCGATCATAAAATAAACATGCCACAGCAAAAAAAATGGAACAAAAGCTAACGTTTCGCAATGTAGCTTCAGTGCGTAGTCATAGCTGGTACACACATCAAATGATTGTTGAAAATATATATGCTTCACCTCTCTGGTCACATGATCAGCGAGATGATGATTGGAGGCCTAGTGGACGAGCAATAAACTGGTAAACTAGTGTCTCCTGTGAACTCAGATGAATCAAGACATGTGATTGAAAAACCTTTTCCTATCCACACACCCACACACTATCTACAAATCTATATGTATTGTTTGTTTGGATGTTGTGATAAAACAAAGTGAAAAATTGAAAAATGTGACAATAAATGTGAATTATATCTTGATGTGTTGTGTGGAGTGACTAAATAAATAAAAAGCTAAATGAGTAAATAAATAAAGTCAAAACATGTATGGTGCAGCAACAGTGCTGGTGCTAAGGTAGAAATCCATGAACTGGCTGTGCTGACTGACAAGGGTGGCTACACATCATTTGGGAAGGAAATAAGGTCCCACATATGGATACAACTGTGTATGTATCTGCTTGTCTGATTCAGATTCATACATTCTCAAACACTTGGGCTAATACTGCTGGCAGACATCAACTCCAAATTCATTTGAGACTAGCTCCAGCTTAATCAACTGTGAACTGCTATGAATCCTGTTGCCCTGCTTATAGTATATTGAGATACCAATATATTAACCATATTTGTTCATTCCTGAGCTCCGCTCTGTGTGTCCATAAGACACACAGAATGGGGCTCTGCCCCGCCCCCGCTCTCTACTCATTGGCTCACTGGCTGTAATTGACAGTAGTGGGAGCCAATGGACCCGGGAGAGCAGCCACTCTTGTGCACATCGCTGGACCGGCATCAAATTCGGGTATGTGTTAGGGGGGCTGTGGGGGGAGCTTCATACTAATGTTTTTTATAGGGCTGTGGAAATTAACTATTAATTCATCGATTAATCTTTAATTTTTTTGTTCGATCAAATTTTTTTTGTTTGATCAAAATTATTTTGATTGGTACTCACCTCTCCGCCGGCTTCCGGGCCTTCAGGGAGTTCCGTCAGAGATCCAGTGACGTCATGGACACCGGCGGGTCTTGCTATGTCCATCTGAAGGGCTCCTTTGCTGTGCCTTCATATCTACATGCCGGCGGGACCTTACTATCTGCCACACGCAAGGTCTGTTACACTTCCCTCTATCAACCTGGGATTCTACAACTATCCATTGGGAGTTGTGATAGTTCCCTTCACGAGACATCTACATGCCGACGGACTGATGTTAACCTCTCCTCATCTGGATTCAGCAGTGGTATCGTTGTACACATTTTTATACCAGTATCATACTTAGCTACATGTATGACTGCTTTTGCTACCGTTTGGTATTACTTGCACTAGTTTTACAGTTTATGTAGCTACATTGATTTTATCTCCAGTGCAATATTTATTTTGTTACCTACTTTAAGACTATAAAAGTTTTAATGCTATTCCCATTGAGCGCTGCCTTTGTGTGTTTTTGTATCCTGCTATCCATTTTTCCAGTGGTTGGTAGCTGCATTGGGAATCAGCCTGCAAGGAGGAGATCAGCTAAAAGTAGTTGGATCTATATGTGCGTTATAATTAATTCGAAATTATTCGATTAATCTATTAAAAAAAAAAATTAATCGAACACAAAAATTTTGATCAGTAACAGCCCTAGTTTTTTACATTAATGCATGAAGATAAAAAAACTTTGACCACTACAACCACGTCAAAGGGAACCTGTACTGAGAGAATATCAGACTGACATTGACAGTCCAACTAGTCTAAAGCCCTTACTTATTTCACATTCATATGATTGAATAATTGAAGTGAATATTTCCAGAGCCGGTGCAGGGATTTTTGTCTACTTAGGCGAAGATGAATTTTGTACCTATGAAACAGGAATCACAAAGCATTATCTAGAAAAGAGTAGCATAATCTGCTTACTTTCAGGCTTAGGCTCCATGGACACTGGACTAAAAAAACAACAGTTCCCCTGGCAGAAAAAAAAAAAGCTCATGTAGAGCATTTCTGTACACAGTTTAGCAGAGTTTAGGATTTTTTGTGTCAGAAAGCTCCAATCAGAAATGCAAACCAAAACGTTTTTTTTTTCCTGCCTCTAAACGCTGAGCTCAAGATTTGCCCCTAAGGCCCCATACACACGTCCGAGAAAATCGACGGGCAAAACACATCGTTTTGCTCGTCGAGTTCCTTGTGAAGCCGCCGAGGATCTCGGCGAGCCAAGTTTCCTCATTGACTAACGAGGAAATAGAGAACATGTTCTCTATTGGTCTCGTCGGTTTCCTCGGCCAAAAGTGTACAGATGACCGGGTTTCTCGGCAGAATACGGCTCCGATCGAGTTTCTGGCTGAATTCTGCCGAGAAACTCGGTCGTGTGTACGGGGCCTGATCGTCCTAATGTGCATAGGCACGTAAGATAACACTGAACTGCTTCTACAGACAAAACACAAAACTCCTGTAGAAGCAGCGTTCTTTAAGCCAGTGTGCATGGATCCTTATGCCTTGTACACACAATCGGAATTTCTGATGGAATAGGTCAGACGGAATTTTTTCATTGGATATTCCGACCGTGTGTGTGCCCCATCTGACTTTTTTCCGTTGGAATTTAGAAAGAGAACATGTTCGTCTGTAGGGAACTCAGACGAAGAAAAAAAACACGCATGCTCAGAATCAAGTCGACACATGCTCGGAAGCATTGAACTTCATTTTTCTCGTCTCGTCGTAGTGTTGTACGTCACCGCGTTCTTTTTTTTTACTCAATAGATTTTTATTGAAAAATAGTATAGCATACATATTCGATAATACAAGCATTTAACATTTTCCTTATATCAGCCGATTAAGGACTTAACTAATAAGAACAATTCAACATCCTAGATAATTCGGTGCAGCGCCTAGCCATATATCCGTGAGGGAGTATATGGTACTTATAATAGAATGGTGGCCAGAGCGCCGGTCCTGAGATGCAAATCAACAGCTTAGTAAAACAATTAACTCAAAAGATGAAACAGTGTCATATGCTCTGCTTTTGAGGGTGAGGCGAAGGCCTCTCTCCCTAAGCACCCCTCCGGGGACTATACTGTGCTCAGGGTAAGTACCCCCCCTCCCCTCTCCATTTGTCTCCGAAGCCCATAGGGGGCTCAGATAGAACTAAGGGTAGTACCTGGTGCCGTGTCGTGAGTCATTTAAAGGTGTCAGTCAAAGAGAAGTAATCGTGTTTTCTAGGTCCGATGAACCTATCCAGTCAGTCCACAACCGCCACTTTCTGAGGTTTTGCGACTTATTGTCGTGGCGTAGTGCTAATGTTGTTTCATACGTGAAATGGGTATGTGTGGTATGGACAACCTCATGAAGCGTGGGAGGGTCGGGGTCCTTCCACTTCCTAGTGATGCTGAGGCAGGGATGGACTGGCCATTGGGACTACAGGGAGTTTCCCGGTGGGCCGATGGCTCAGTGGGCCCGGCATCAGTGACAGCGGACCGCCGCCCCTCTCTGTTCCTCTGTCTCTCCCTTCCCGCAGCGCTCACCTCCTCTCTCTGCCCACAGCGCTCACCTAGTGGGAACAAAGAAGGGGGAGGACAAGAGGAGCAGGGGGGACGACAGAGGAGCATGGGGGAGGGGACAGACAGCTGACTTAACAGCTATGGCCTGGGAGTTTCTCACTTCTGCCTAATCTTGTGCCATAAGGGGGGGCACCAAACTGATTTTTTGCCCCGGGTGAAATATTGTCTAGCTTCCCCACTGGTACTGCCTATAAGAGTACCAGTACCAGCCGTTCTACTCTAATAAAGTAGAACGGCTAGTGAAGGGGGAGAGGGGGCTTTCGTGGCCAGGGGGGTGCGGGAGTTGTCCGGCCGCTGTGGTAGAGACCTGTCAAAGTGGGCCAGTCTGGATGAAGTCCAGGGCCAAATTTTTGTCCCAGTCCAGCCCCGTGCTGAGGCGAGCAGCTAAGAGTGTATGGATGATAATCATCCTCTCTGGGTTCGGGAAGTGAGTAACATTCAGTAATAGTAGTGCCAAGGACGGTTGTTTGTCAATATTCAACTTTGCGTCACCGCGTTCTTGACGGTCGGAATTTGGTGTGACAGTGTGTATGCAAGACAGCTTGAATGGAATTCTGTCGAAAAAATCCGTCTGAGTTTGTCCCGACGTAAAATCCGATCGTGTGTACAAAGCATAACTGTATCTAACTGAAATCCAATACAGAGCCATCTGAAAAGGCATGGAGGAGAGGGAGGGGGGCAAGTCACAATTTTTACTCATTTACTTGTCTGTGTAAATTTCCACACTTGCTATTGAGTCCTGTAAACAGCAGGTGTTTATTCAACAAATCTGATAAGTATAACTTGGTGAACACGTGGACAAGAGTCCACCTCTCCACCTGCTGGCTGGAATTAGGGAAAAAAATGGTTAGTATGTAACATTTCATAATGATCTGAATAAAATAATGATAAAATAACATTTTGGGGTTTTATCCTGATCATAGTAAAGAAGAGGAAAACACATATAAAGATAACTATAGATGCTTTTACTGTCAATGCTGATATTATAATTTTTGAATGGAAAAGGTATAAACCTTAAAGTTGAAGCATGACTCCATGAAAAAAAAATTCCCATGCAGTGGGGATGCTCATTCTGTCCAGGGGCGCAATGAAAGGCAATACTTACCCGATCCTTCAATCCTCCAGAAAACAGTGCTCCCCCACATCCAGCAGTGGACTGTTCCTGTCGTCCTCATATGCAGAGCCGGTCTATGGGCGTGATGTCAACAGGAACAGTCCATTTACAAGACTGCTAGCGTGCAAGAGGGGCAGTAATGGCAGGGACTGGTCTTGCGCTCAGAGGATCAGCCAATTAGGTAAGTATATATCCGCTCTCCTCACCCCTCGACAAAAAAACGAGCAGTTAACCCATGCGGTGCAGGCGCAGCCCAACTCCACGGGAACATTTTTTTTTTCATGCCATGCTTTAACTTTAAGGTTTATACATTTTCCATTAAAGGTATATGCATGGGGAATTTTTTTCCATGAAGTTCTTCTCTAAATCTGATAGATAAAAACAGACAATAGATGCATATTTTAGTTTTAGTAGATGATCCAGTGTCTGTGATTAGCTTTTCTCTGACATTAAGTCAAGTCTCTAAAGAATAAAGCTACATTTCACTGTAGACCTTGATGCATGGATGAAAAAGCAGCTGGAACTGCAATCTGCACCTGTTTGTAGAATGATATACTTAAGTACTTGATATACAATCCCTACTGGTTAATTGGTCAAGTAGGTCAGTCCTTGACCATGATTTATGAGTAGAAAAGCATCAGGGCCTAGTCAGCAAGCCCCCAGTCATCCTCCCATAGTAAGACATTCTATCTGTCTTTTCTTGAACGTTATTTACGGAACGCCTCAATTTTAGGAGTTATAAGTCCCAGTGTGATCACATACATTTTATTAAATATCTTAATGTATGGACAGTTCCATGCTGATGAGAAAATAATAACACAAATTCAAAAAATACCATATCTCTGCAACACGATGCCAACTGTGCAGTAAAGAAGTTGGGGAAGTAAGTGAGGGACAATTGAGCTCCAGGGGGATTTCTGTGTCATCACTTTGGAAGGATCACAGGAAACTCCAAAGCAAGCTTTATTTTTCTTCCTGACCATTCAGAGGACAAATACATGTAAAATGAGGAAAGGGGTCATTAACGGGTGTCATTGGGAAGTGTCTCATCATGACTGCTGCAGTTAAATGACCTAAGTATTAGGACAACCAATTAATAAAACCTAAAATGAGTATAATGAACATGCAAATGTATTCTATGAAAATAGTTTATAATGTCAGCATTTGAAAAACATGTTAATTTTTGTATGTTGGTACAAGTTTGTCCTACACTAAAGGTCTAGTAATTTACTAAAACAACTATACCCTATAACCTTAGGACCTACTCTTCTCTTCTGGCTAGGTTGGGAAATTTCAATCAGTTCCCTCATTTTTCTCATATGTATTTACTTCCTGCTATCTGAACTTTTACCCTTCAAAACCCATTAATAAGTAGAGCAATTGTGCCTACTTTGTGATTTGCAAATTGCTACTACATGGTGTAATCATTTTTGTGCCTTACCAGTAAATATTTTGTGCAAGTTTACCCAGCTCAAACTATGCGTATTAGCTAATTCTTACTATGGCCATTTCTAGATTAAACAATTTTATAGGTAATTCGTTCATTATTGAATTCTTAAAATAGAGGATTGCCAGCTAAAATTGAAAATTCGTATTTGAATTCAATAAAAGGTTAAAGCGGGAGTTCACCCATTTATTAATTTTGTGACCTTTTCCCCTTAGATTCCTGCTCGTTTTGTCTAGGGGAATCGGCTAGTTGTTTTTCTTCTTGATTGACAGTCTTCCGAGAGGCTTCCGACGGTCGCATCCATCGCGTCACTAGTAGCCGAAAGAAGCCGAACGTCGGTGCGGCTCTATACTGCGCCTGCGCACCGACGTTCGGCTTCTTTCAGAAAATCGTGACGCGATGGATGCGACCGTCGGAAGCCTCTCGGAAGACTGTCAATCAAAATAGGAACGCCCAGTCCCACAGCCCATACCCGGAAGCGACGGAGAGGATGCATCTCGTAAACCGTAAGTACTGCTCATATTTTAAAACAACTAGCCGATTCCCCTAGACAAAACGAGCATCAATCTAAGGGGAAAAAGTATATTGTAGGGGTGAACCTCCGCTTTAACAAAGGCATCATTTCACATTTGGGGTCAGATTTACTATAGTGTAAAAATCAGATTCAATTTGTTTTTTGTTTTTAAATTCCTCTGAACCTTATGAGATTAACATCACTTTAGTGAATTAAAGTGGTTGTAAAGGATTTTTTTTTCCCCCTAAATAGCTTCCTTTACCTTAGTGCAGTCCTCCTTCACTTACCTCATCCTTCCATTTTGCTTTTAAATGTCCTTATTTCTTCGGAGAAATCCTCACTTCCTGTTCTTCTGTCTGTAACTACACACAGTAATGCAAGGTTTTCTCCCTGGTGTGGAGAAAGCCTCTTGAGGGGGGAGGGGGCGAGCAGGCAAGTCAGGACACTTTCTACTTTGCAGTTAGAAAAAGGAGCTGTGTGTTATTGGGCGTCCTGACACTGCTGCTCGCCCCCTCCCCCTCAAGAGGCTTTCTCCACACCAGGGAGAAAGCCTCGCATTAAAGCGGTGGTTCCCCCTTAAAAACAAAATTTTTTTATTCCACTGCCCCCCCACATTCCATCACGATTAAGGCTCTTATTATTTTTTTCCTGCTGTACATACCTTAGTACAGCATATTCACCCGTGCATCCGGGTTGCGAGTCCCGCGGGAGTGGGCGTTCCTCACATGCTGTTGATTGACGTTTTGCTCAAAAACTAGCTCCCCCCTGTCGCGTAAGCCGCGTCACGGTTGGCGAAAAGACCTGAACGGCGAGTCGGCGCTATACTGCGCATGCGCATCGCTGTTTGGCTCCTTTCGCCAATCGTGACGCGGCTTACGCGACGGGGGGAGAGCTCGTTTTTGGGCAAAACGTCAATCAACAGCATGTGAGGAACGCCCACTCCCGCGGGACTCGCAACCCGGATGCACGGGTGAATATGCTTTACTAAGGTATGTACAGCAGGAAAAAAATAATAAGAGCCTTAATCGTGATGGAATGTGGGGGGGCAGTGGAATAAAAAAATGTTGTTTTTAAGGGGGAACCACCGCTTTAAGGTGTGGAGTTACAGACAGAAGAACAGGAAGTGAGGATTTCTCAGAAGAAATAAGGACATTTAAAAGCAAAATGGAAGGATGAGGTAAGTGAAGAAGGACTGCACTAAGGTAAAGGAAGATATTTAGGGAAACATTTTTTTTTCCTTTACAACCCCTTTAACCTCCCTGGCGGTATCCCCGAGCGTGACTCGGGGTGGTTTTTCCATGCCAGGATCGGTATCCCCGAGTCACGCTCGGGGTAGATGTGCAGAGCGTGCAGCGGCGCGGATTACCTGCTTGCTGAATCCACAGACAAGTTACTCACCTTGTCCCTGGATCCTGCGATGCATCCCCGCTGTGTGAGCGAGCGGGTCCTCGCTCGATTCACACTGTCCCCGTGTGCCGCCGATCTCCGTTCCCTGCGACGTTACGACGCACGGGGGCAGAGAACGGCACCAAATTCAAAAAAGTAAACAAACACATTACATACAGTATACTGTAATCTTATAGATTACAGTACTGTATGTAAAAAATACACACCCCCCTTTGTCCCTTGTGGTCTGCCCAGTGCCCTACATGTTCTTTTATATAATAAAAACTGTTCTTTCTGACTGCAAACTGTAGATTGTCCATAGCAACCAAAAGTGTCCCTTTATGTCAAAAATGGTTTTAGAGCAGCTAGAAAACAGCGATAATAAATTATAATCACTTGCAGAATTGTGCGATATCGATTTGTGGGGAAATTCGTCATATAAAAATAAAAGTAATGACAGCGACAATTCTGCAACTGAGCAAATTTCAGTGATTTTGAGTTGATTACATTATTGAATAATTTTTATTATAATTATATTATTATTTGTTATAATTATTTATAATTATTTATTATATTATAATTTATAATGTAGTTTTTTTTTTAAATTCATACCCGGGATGCCTACTAGACTCTTGTTTGGTCAGATTTAAATGAGTTATTCCTAAGAATTACAGGCCTACAGTATAAAACGCCAAATTTCCTTGCAAAATAATTGTACCGCTTTTGGTACGTAATTCCAGACAGAATCATACCGCCAGGGAGGTTAAGCCCGCATTCAATTCAAATGCCGAAATATACAGGGAATTAACAAAAATGTCTCTAGACTCCAAAAAATTCTATATCAAACACAGATTCACAGTACTGTAGTAGGATGCATGTTCATGGACCGGCATAAAACACAGGAATGAAATCTGGAAGATGTTGATACTGCAGTTGTATTCTTCTTTCCTCATGGCAGAAATGTCCAGGAACTTTTCGTACTTTTATGTTGTGAGGATGTTTGTACTAATGGACATACAAGCAAGCACCTGGTGAGCACCTGCACTAATGGTTGCAAAAAAATTCACGTATAAATATATTGGACAGATAATTCATATGCACTGTTAGGATATGTGTGCAGGTGTCTTTTACTCCAGTATGATCATTATTTTCTCTCTTTTTTTTTTAAATGCATTGTTTTTTCTTTGTTTTGTTTTTATTACTTTTATGTCCATATGAACACTTTTTTAAAAAAAAAAAAAAATTCCAGAATGCAACAAAGAAGGATAGAAAATATATACAAAACACTATACATATTATTTTTAAATCCATAACATACAGACAATATCTTTGAGGGGCATGATATCGTTTGTACCAGAGCCACATTTGTATTTTAATATCATGTGTCGTAAACCCCTCCCTTTAAAATGCCATTCTCTGGCACTGATTGCTCCGACCATTGATGTATGACAGACTCCTTCAAGGAAGGTCTGGTTAGCGATGTGGAAACCACAGACCTTGCAGAAAAGAAGATGTTTGTACAAACAGCACCTTAAATTATGTCTATTCAACACCTGATCATTTGTCCTCCGTCTGCCAAATAACTTGTAAGGAATGTAAATATTTATTTTCATAATAAAGAAATAAATTAGGACTGGGCATTATCAATAATTAAAATTCACAAAACGAATATACAGTCATTAAAATAGGTTTTTACTATCACCTTCTTTTTTCACTTTTTCTGTGTGTATATATATATATTTTTTTGTGTGAGTCAAAAATCATATGCACATTTTAATGTTTCCTTTTGGGTGGGACAATTCCTACTACCCAAGCACAATTTTTGTAACAAAAAAAATTACCCAAGGGCATACTGTCAGGAATATTAATGGTTTCAAGCCTTATGTGTGTGCAGAGTACCATAAAGTCTCTGCAAGTACCTTTGTAAAAGTCTAATGCCTTGTACACACGACCGAGTTTCTCTGCAAAAGCCAGCGAGAAACTTGCTGGGAGATATTTTTTTGCCGAGGAAACCGGTCGTGTGTACATTTTCGTTGAGGAAACTGTCGAGAAACTCGACGAGCCACAAAGAGAGCAAGTTCTCTATTTCCTTGACGGGAATGGAGAAACTTGCCTTGTTGAGTTCCTCGACAGCCTAACAAGGAACTCGACGAGGAAAACGATGTGTTTCGCCCATCGAGTTCCTCGGTCGTGTGTGCGAGGCTTCAATGCTGGTTCGTGTACTTAGAGATCCCAAGATTCTAGGCACACATTAACCAGCCCCCGATCATTTTGCTGGTCAATGACCAGTCCACTTTTTGCGATTCGGCACTGCATTGCTTTAACTGACAATTGGGCGGTCGTGCGACGTGGCTCCCAAACAAAATTGACGTCCTTTTTTCCCCACAAATAGAGCTTTCTTTTGATGGTATTTGATCACCCCTGCGGTTTTTATTTTTTGCGCTATAAACAAAAATAGATTGACAATTTTGAAAAAAAATTATATTTTTTACTTTTTGCTGTAATAAATATCCCCCAAAAATATATAAAAAAAAAGTTTTTTTCCTCAGTTTAGACCGATACGTATTCTTCTACATATTTTTCGTAAAAAAAAACGCAATAAGCGTTTATTGATTGGTTTGTGCAAAAGTTATAACGTCTACAAAATAGGGGATAGTTTTATGGCATTTTTATTAATATTTTTTTTTTACTAGTAATGGCGGCTATCTGCGATTTTTATCGGTACTGCGACCTTATGGTGGACACATCGGAAACTTTTGACACATTTTTGGGACCATTGGCATTTTTATAGCAAACAGTGCTATAAAAATGCATTGATTACTGTAAAAATGTCACTGGCAGGGAAGGGGTTAACACTAGGGGGCGATCAAGGGGTTAAAAATTTTCCCTCATTGTGCTCTAACTGAAGGGGGGGTGGGACTGACATGGGGAAATTACAGATCGCTGTTCATACATTGTATGAACAGACGATCAGTCATTTCTCCCCCTGAAACAGCTCCCGGTTCTTGCTCTGTCACGAGCGATCGCGGGTGCCCGGCGGTGATCGTGTCCGCTGGGCACTCGCTCCGGCGCCAGGGGCGAGTAGGGGGCGTGCGCCCCTAGTGGGCGCAAAGCAAAATCACGTTATATTACGTGATTTTGCGCAGCCAAGCTAACCTGCCGCCGTAAAACTGCGGTGGGCGGTCGGCAAGCGGTTAAAAGAAGAACCTGATGTCAGCTTTAGCCCCTCTAATCATTTAGAATGATATCATTGGTGCTCCTGTGGGTTTTGTGGCATGGTTAGGGTAAACGGTTGTGGTCCAAATTAGAACTGATGTAGAGACCTTATTTCCACTTTGTTTGTATTGTTTCTTTAACCTGCCTGGCGGTCTTCCCGAGTCTGACACGGGGTTAGATTTTCCTGCTGCGAGCGGAAACCCCGTGTCAGACTCGGGCTTGCCTCGCTAGATCCACAGGCACAAGTTACTTACCTTGTCCCTGGATCCAGCGATGCCACCGCGCTGTGTGAGCGAGTGGGTCCTCGCTCGATTCACACAGTGCCTCCGTGTGACGCCGATCTCCGTTCCCTGCGACGTTACGACGCACGGGGACGGAGAACGGCGCCAAATTCAAAAAAGTAAACAAACACCTTACATACAGTATACTGTAATCTTATAGATTACAGTACTGTATGTAAAAAAAACACACCCCCCTTGTCCCTAGTGGTCTGTCCTGTGTCATGCATGTCATTTTATATAATAAAAACGTTTCTTTCTCCCTGCAAACTGTAGATTGTCCATAGCAACCAAAAGTGTCCCTTTATGTCAAAAATAGTTTTAGATCAGCTAAAAAACAGCGATAATAAATTATAATCACTTGCAGAATTGTGCGATAGCGATTTGTGGGGAAATTCGTCATAAAAAAAAAAAAGTAATGACAACGACAATTCTGCAACTGAGCAAATTTCAGTGATTTTGATTTGATTACATTATTGAATAATTTTTATTATAATTATATTATTATTTGTTATAATTATTTATAATTATTTATTATATTATAATTTATAATTTTGTTTTTAAAAAAATGTCATACCCGGGATGCCTATTAGAAGCTTGTTTGGTCAGATTTAAGTGAGTTATTTCTAAAAATTACAGACCTACAATATAAAACGCCAAATTTCCTTGCAAATAATGGTACCGCTTTTAGCATGTTTTTTCTGACAGAATCATACCGCCAGGGAGGTTAATGCACAGAACATTTTAAAGTTAGAATTCTGCCCTGCCCCCATGAAAGCAATTTACCAAGGGGAATAGGAAAAAGGGGGAAGCTATATTTACTTCAAATATCCCGTCGTGTGGAGGAAAGGTTATGAACAATTCTTCAACATTTCACTTCACTTCAACACTGAATTTTGAAGCAAAAGGTTTGTTACAATATAGTAAATATTGCTCAAGTAGTTTAGAATTGTTTAAGATGTTATTATCCGTGACAGACTCACATTAAAGGGCTTGTAAAGGTAAATTTGTTTCCCTAAATAGCTTCCTTTACCTCAGTGCAGTCCTCCTTCACTTACCTCATCCTTCCATTTTGCTTTTAAATGTCCTTATTTCTTCTGAGAAATCCTCACTTCCTGTTCTTCTGTCTGTAACTACACACAGTAATGCAAGGCTTTCTCCCTGGTGTGGATTGTCGTGCTCGCCCCCTCACTTGGACTACAGGAGAGTCAGGACGCTTTCTACGTTGCAGATAGAGAAAGGAGCTGTGTGTTAGTGGGCGTCCTGACTCTCCTGTAGTCCAAGGGAGGGGGCGAGCACGACACCAATTTTCAGCTTTCGGCGCTGTTGCACTTTAATGACAATTGCGATGTCATGCCACACTGTACCCATATGACATATTTATTTTGGTGGTATTTAATGTCCACTGTTTTATTTTATTCTTTTGCTAAATAAATAAAAAAGCACAATTTTTTTTTTCTTTAAAAGGTGTCTTTCTTTGTTTCTCTTATAAAACTTTGCAAATAAATAATCTTTCATAAATTTAGGCCAAACTGTAGTCTGCTTAATTTCTTTTGTGAAAATAACCCAAATTATGGCCAGATTCAGAGAGAGTTACGCCAGCGTATCAGTAGATACGCCGACCTAACTCGGAATCTGCGCCGTCCTAAGTTTAAGTGTATTCTCAAACTGAGATACACTTAAACATAGCTAAGATATGACGGCCTGCGCCGATGTATCTTAGGGTGCAATATTTAGGCTGGCCACTAGGTGACGCTTCCGTTGAGTTCGGCGTAGAATATGTAAATGCCTAGATACGCCGATTCACGAACGTACGTGCGCCCGTTGCAGTAAAGATACGCCGTTTACGTAAGGCGTTTTCCGGCGTAAAGTTATTCCATCAAATAGCTGGCCTAGTCAATGTTAAGTATGGCCGTCGTTCCCGCGTCGAAATTTGTAAAATTTACCTTGTTTGTCGTCCGTGAATAGGGCTGGACGTAATTTACGTTCACGTCGAAACCAATACGTCCTTGCGGCGTACTTTGGAGCAATGCACACTGGGATATGTACACGGACGGCGCATGCGCCGTTCGTAAAAAACGTCAATCACGTCGGGTCACCCCCCATTAACATAAAACACACCCCTCATCCTCATTTGAATTAGGCGCGCTTACGCCCGCCCCATTTACGCTACGCCGCCGTAAGTTAGGAGGCAAGTACTTTGTGAATACAGTACTCGCCTCTCTGACTTAAGGGGGCGTAGCGTAAATACGATACGCTACGCTGCCTTAAAGATGCGCACCCCTACCTGAATCTGGCTATTAGTGTATATTATTTAGTCTCTAGAAAAGTTATAGAGTTTTCTGAAGGTAAGCAGACTAAGGACATGGATTACTGTAACCATGTGCTGTTGGCTGATGAGATCAAGATAAATGTATTTGGTTCCAATGGTGTCAAGCGTGTGGGGTGGCAACCAGGTAAGGAGTACAAAGACAAGTGTGTTTTGCCTACAGTCAAGCATGGTGGTGGGAGTGTCGTGGTCTGGGGCTGCATGAGTGCTGCCGACACTGGGAGCTACAGTTCATTGAGGGAACCATGAATGTCAACATGTACTGTGACATACTGAAGCAGAGCATGATCCTCTCCCTTCAGAGACTGGGTCGCAGGGTTGTATTCCAACATGATAACGACCCCAAACACAACACACCTCCAAAACAACCACTGCCTTGTTAAAGAAGCTGAGGGTAAAGGTGATGGACTGGCCAAGAATGTCTCCAGACCTAAACCCTATTGATCATCTGTGGGGCATCACCAAATGGAAGGTGGAGGAGCGCAAGGTCTCTAACATCCACCAGCACCGTGATGTTGTCATGGAGGAGTGGAAGAGGACTCCAGTTGCAACCTGTAAAGCTCTGGTGAAGCCCATGCCCAAGAGGGTTAAAGTGGTTGTAAACCTTTATTTTTGACTTTTACCTACAGGTAAGCCTATAACAAGGCTTACCTGTAGGTATAAAGAATATCTCCTAAACCGTCGCAACTTTAGGAGATATTCCCCTCGCAATGCGGGCGGCGCATGCGCAGGGGGGAATCCACGGCGAAAGATCCGGCAGCCGCCGCACCTTGCCGATTTTAAATCTCCTGCGCGCACGCGCGGGAGTGACGTCATCGCCGCTCCAGCCAATCACAGCGCTGGAGCGGCGATACCCGGTAGACACGCCGGAGCAAGATGACGTCTCGCTCGGCGTGAACCAGATAAGTGTTGTTCACCTCGTTTTGAGGTAAGTATTTCATAATCAGCTATTATGCGGTGCATACTAGCTGATTATGCATTTTGCCTTGCAGGTAAAAAAAAAAAAAAATTATATATGCGGTTTACAACCGCTTTAAAGTGGTTGTAAACCCTTACAATCTACTTTTTACTACAGGTAAGCCTATAATAAGGCTTACCTGTAGCTACCCCGGATATCTCCTAATCCTGCACGGTTTAGGAGATATCCTCTATATCCGCATGTGTCGACATCATCACTGAACGTTCGTGCCATTGCTTCAACTAGCGTGCCGTTACAGGCGGCTACCGCACACGCGCGTGAGAGTGACATCATCGCGGCCTCTGCCAATCACAGCGCCAGAGCCCGCGATACTCGAAAGTAACTCCGGGAGCGATGTCGCCAGCAGGAGCTGTGTACTGGGACCACTGTGGGGGCGTCGATCTAAGGCGAGTATTTCATAATGAGCTAGTATGCTATGCATACTAGCTCATTATGCCTTTATCTTGCAGGTTTTTTTTTCTTTTTTTGTGGGTTTACAACCACTTTAAAGCAGTGCTGAAAAATAATGGTGGCCACACAAATATTGACACTTTGCTTTTGTTTTTTTACGAAAGGCAATTCCAATTTGCACTACAAGTGCAAACTGCAAGTGCAAAGTGCACTAAAAGTGCACTTGGAAGTGCAGTCGCTGTAGATCCGAGGGGGACATGCAAGGAAAATAAAAAACAGCATTTTAGCTTTCACATGATTGGATGATAAAATCAGCAGAGCTTCCCCTCATTTCAGATCTTCCCCTCAGATTTACAGCGACTGCAATTCCAAGTGCACTTTCAGTGCAATTTCAAGTGCACTTTGCACTTTTTAGTGCAAAGTGGATTCTCCTTTCGTGAATAACCCCCTTTGGGCCAAATTTGGACATTTTCCCTTAGGGGTGTACTCACTTTTATTACATGCAGTTTAGACATTAATGTCTGTGTGTTGAGTTATTTTGCAGGGACAGCAAATGTACACTGTTATACAAGCTGTACACTCACTACTTTACATTGTAGCAAAGTGTCATTTTTTTTTTACATACTGTCAACATATAACCAGTGTGATGGTGATCAGGAATACTGACTGTTTACAGTATGTAAAAAAAAATATATATATATGAATTAATTACAGTAGTTTATTGATTTATTTAATTTTTTTTCAGGATTTTTTTTTTTACACATTGCGACCCGAACAATACAGTATTAGCACGGTAACACTGTACTACTTTGATGGATGTGATCAGGATTTTTGTTTACACATTATGTTTTCTTATACCAGTGAATTTCACTGTTATTAGCAACCATTGTTACTAAGTGAAATGGATTCACTCAGTATTTACTATTGTGGTTAGCTGTGATTGGCCACAGCTGGTACAGATGGACTGTGATTGGCCCTGTCTGTACCATGTGATCACTGTGACCAATCACAGAGATCAACACAATAGTACAGTACACAATGGATCATGGCATGAATCAAAGCCATTCATTGTGTACAATTGTCATGTAATCTGCTGTGATTGGTCACATCAATCACATGGTACCAGTGTTCTGCCGAGCTGTGATATCGAGCAGTGCTTTTTTGATTGGTTATACACGCCGCTCTATACTACACACCACTCTATACAGCAAGGGGCGGATGTGATATTGAGCAGTCCTTTTTTGGGGGATGGTTTTCTCAATAAAATACACGTCTCACATCCACCCCTTGCTGTATAGAGCGGCATGTATAACCAATCAAAAAAGCACTGCTCAATATCACATCCACTCCTTGCTGTATAGAGCGGTGTGTACTATAGAGTGCCGTGTATTACCGAACATGTATAATCAGGCATCAGGCATCGGGAGCGAGCTCGTCTACAGTTGACAATCAGCTGTTGAGGCTCAGAGATTTCCGTGGCCTCCTACTGCGCATGCACCGCGCCTGGCCGCGCCTGCGCAGTCGAGGCAGGAACCTATCCGATGGAGGAACCAACTCGACAAGACAACGGCAGTGGCTTGTACACTGATCAGTCATCCTCTGTGTCCAGTAAGAACAGCAGGTGACAGATCGCACTGCCGCATGGCCCGTGGGGTGAGCGTGATGCACGTTCCAGGAGGATGTCATATGACGTCTACCCAGAACAACAAATGTCCTGCCCAGTCGTCATTGTACTATAGGCCGGGCGAAGAAATGGTTAAAGCATGCTATTGTTTTTCAGATTCCCACCTTTCTGTGTGCTTTATCAAGTTCAAGTCAAATTTGTAAACACAGCAGTGGGGTTGATTTACTAAAACTGGTGAGTGCAAAATCTGGTACAACTGTGCATGGTAGCCAATCAGCTTCAACTTCAGTTTGTTTAATGGAGCCTTGCCCAAAAAAAAACCTGGAAGCTGATTGGTTTCAATGCAAAACTGCACCGGATTTTGCATTTGCCAGTTTTAGTAAGTCAGCCCCAGTATTCCTTCATTAGCACTAGCTGGTGCTACAACATCTGCATCCCCTTCTTCATCTATCTATGAGACTATCTCACCAACATGGAACTTCTATTGCATTCCTGTAACTTGACTGGTGTGCTACTGCAGACTTCTGATTAGCAAACCAATCACACAAGCAGGAAAAGGAAATCTCAAGATGAATTCTGTTCACCAACTGTGTCTATAAATGCAAGGAAAAACATTTAAAGCTTTTCACAATTTTAGAAAATTTGATTAAATTGAAAAAGGTCATTAGTAATTATATTATATTACAAAATTGTTTATATAGCAATTACAAGGGTCATATCAATTTTCCAGGGAAATTGTATTTTTCCTTTAGCAGGCCAGTCAGGTGTTAACTAATAGCTGATGTTCATTTTTAGTCCTGTGGAATATGAATAAAATATTATTATAGGACATTCCTATGGATTTCTAACACAGAGAGTTTATGAGAAGGTATAAAATATAGATGTCCATAACATCCAAGGCTGTCTTAATAAGAGGGCACACCGGGGCACTGCCCAGGGGCCCCAGCTGCATGGGCATCCCCTGCACCCTCCCCAAAGCAGCTGGTCCTTAAACCCACGCTGCCCCAAAATTGGGGACCCCCATGATGGCACTGAGAGTGATAGGGGGATATCTGGGGTGTAGAGGGGTCAGAGTGCTGGGGAGGCACCAATCTAGCAGATATATTATATCCACAGGACAGCTTTGTTACTTTATGTATGTAGTATTTTTCCCACTGTTTCTTTGCTGTACAGAATGATTGTTCATGTAGTTAATGCGGAGCTCCACCCAAAAGGTGCTACTTGATGTCTGTTTACCTGTACTGTCTCCAGGGGTGGACTGACAACTCATGGGGCCCCCGGGCAATAGAAGATTATAAGGCCGCTGGGCTTACAGATGGCCACCACACCAGGAGGCATTGCATAGGCAGGGCAGCTAAAATCTCAGGATTTTCACATCAAAAGCATTTCGTTTCGGACATATCAGGGACAGATGTAAAAAAAAACACAGATTTTTACATACTGTCCCTGGTTTTATTGAGCCTGGCAACCCTGATGGGTCCCCCTAGTGGCATGGGGCCCTCGGGCAGTGCCCGGGAGTTCCAATGGTCTGTCCGCCCCTGACTGTCTCCATTGTAGGGGCCACAGAGCATTACTTTGCCCAGGGGCCCATGATGCTATTAAGACGGCCCTGATAACATCAGCACAGATTAGAAGAAACTTTAATGATAAACTCTAGAGGTTGATTTACTAAAGGCAAATCCACTTTGTACTACAAGTGCCCTTTAAAGTGCACCGAAAGTGTACTTGGAAGTGCAGTTGCTGTAGATCTGAGGGGGACATGCAAGGAAAATAAAAAAACAGCATTTTAGCTTGTACTCGATTGGATGATAAAATCAGCAGAGCTTCCTCTCATTTCAGATCTTCCCTCAAGGTCTAAAGCGACTGCACTTCCAAGTGCACTGCCAGTGCACTTCTAACTTGCAGTGCAAAGTGGATTTGCCCTTCGTAAATAATCCCCATAGTTATGTAGGTAAGGTTGAATAAAGACAACAGTCCATCCAGTTCAACCTGTGCAGGTGTACGTGTGTCAGTGTCGATAATCATTTCTTATATCCTTGTATGTTGTGTTCTTTAAGATGCACATCCAAGAATCTTTTACAAATATCAATACTCCCTGCTGACACCACCACCTTGTGGAAGAGAGTTCCACATTCTTACCGCCCTGACAGTGAAAAACCCCTTGGCCGCAAAAGGTTAAACCGCTTCATCTCCAATATCATTGGGATCACCATTGAGGATTTGTAAATTGCTATCATGTCCTCTCTTAAGCGTCTTTTCTCCAGTGAGAATACATTTAGTGCTTGTAATCACTCCTCGTATTTGAGGTCCTCAAGTCCCCTTATTAATTTAGTTGCCCTTCTTTGGACTCTTTCCAGCTCTAGCACATCCCTTCTAAAGACTGGTGACCAGAACTGGACGGAATACTCCAGATGTGGCCGAACCAGAGTTTTATAAAATGGCAGGATTATCATTTTATCTCTGGAGTATATTCCCTTTTTTATGCATGCTAATACTTTGTTAGCTGAAGCTTGACATTGCTTGTTATTGCACAGTCTGTCTTCCACTAAGACCCCCAGATCTTTCTCCATCCTTGATTCCCCCAGATGTTCTCCCCCAGTGAGTAGTTTATGTCCTTAGCCCCCAAGTGCATTATTTTACATACCGTATTTTTCGGCGTATAAGATGACTTTTTGCATCTAAAATCATGCCCCAAAAGTCGGGGGTCATCTTATACGCCGGGTACCTGTCAGTCAGGCGGCCATCCATTATTCAAAAGCCACGCCTCCTCCTCTGACTGTTCCGTGATAGGTGGAACACTAATTTTCCCAGCAGAGCCTCTGTTCAGTGTTCCGTCTATCACGGATGCCTTCTCATCCTCAGCCTCGGACTCGGACGAGAGGACATCCGTGATAGGCGGAACACTGAACAGAGGCTCTGCTGGGAAAATTAGTGTTCCGCCTATCACGGAACAGCCTGAGGAGGAGGCGCGGCTTTTGAATAATGGATGGCCGCCGTCTGACTGACTGACTCTGCAAACAGGAGAAGGTAGGGAGATCACCGAGGCAGGGAATGGAATGGCACAGTGAGGCATGTATAGATGGCACAGTGAGGCATGTATAGATGGCACAGTGAGGCATGTATAGATGGCACAGTGAGGCATGTATAATGGCACAGTGAGGCATGTATAGATGGCACAGTGAGGCATGTATAATGGCACAGTGAGGGGTCATCTTATACAGTGAGTATATACCAAAACCAACATTTTAGCTTGAAAATTAGGGGGTCGTCTTATACGCCCAGTCGTCTTATACGCCCGCAAATACGGTATCTCCACATTAAACCTCATTTGCCATATAGTTGCCCACTCCATTATTTTTTTCCGGTCTTTCTGTAAAATGTCCTACTGTGAAGTTATTGCCCTGCTTATTTTTGTGTTGTCCATCCGCAAAAACAGAGATTGAATGTGTATCCCTTCCTCTATGTAATTTATTAATAAATTAAACAGAATTGGTCCCAATACAGAACCTTGTGGTACCCCTCTTACCACTCCAGATCAGTCTAAAGCCCCGTACACACGATCAGACCTTTGTCCAACCAAAATCACATCGGAATTCCATCGGAGTAAAAGAGAACATGTTCTATCTAAACTCCGACGGAATTCCTCGGAATTTCCGATGGAAATAATCCGACGGGGCATACACAAAGACGGAATTTCCAATGGAAAAAATCTGTCTGACTTTTTCCATCGGAAATTCCGATCGTTTGTACGGGGCATTAGTACAAGTTATTTATCACAAACCTTTGGACGTGCCCTGTAACCAGTTTTCTATTCAAGAACAAACCTTATGGTCCATGCCAACAGACCTCAGCTTGTAGATTAAGCGTTTATGGGGAACTGTATCGAATGCTTTTGCAAAATCCAGTTATAATGAAACCATCCACTCTGGTCATAATTCACCTTTGTATAATGAATTGTGCATATGTTTTACAAATATAGTCTCTCATTATACATCTATCCATTACAGCCTGATTCTTTCGGAGTATGCCAATCCATCATTCTATTCATCTTGATCTGTGTTTGTAAATGTCCATCTGTCATAATCTACTTCTGTCAGTGATTGTCGGTCTTTGTAAATGTCATTCTTGCTGTAATATAAGAAATACTGTTCCCCTTTTAAATTCTTATTATTGACATTACAATTTACCGGTACCTCAACGTTCAGTGGCTTTTATAAACTTTCTCCATATTCCAGATATATCTATATCAACAAACACATACATACATAATATAAATTACTGATAGAGGGGGCCTTTATATTATTTTGCATATGTATGTGTATATGAATTAAAAAATAAGTATTTTTATTCAATAAGCCAATTCAAAGCAGCTTTTCTGTAAAGTGATTGTAAAAGATCACCTTGTAAAACTACCCATTCAGTTCAAAATAGAAATAAAAGGCAAAAAAAAAAAAAATTCTATAGATATTTAAAAAAAAAAAACATTATAAATACCTTTTACCCTTTTTATAGGTGATCACATTTCCTCTTTTCTCAGCTGCATTAGAGCTGGGGGAGAAAAAGCAGCAGCACACTTATCTTGCCAGTGAAAGGCTGTGCAGTGGGGGCGTGTGAGGACAAGTCTAATCATTGGAGGAGAGCACACTGAGTTCCCAGCATAGCTAGAGAATTGACCATGGTGTACTCTCCTCCTTAGTGTGGTCAGTTTTTAATAGGAAAGCAGGGGGACTAGCAGGATTAAAAGGGATTTCACGTAAAGGAAGCAATTCAAAGAGGACGAAATACTTTCTCATACAAGTACATGGTACAGTAGACACACAGAAGGAATATGAAGTGTTGGAAAAAGAAAAGCTTTAAAGTACAAATAAAGGTATGACAGTCGGGGCGTGTCAGTTTGACACGTTGCATCTCCGATCATGGTAAGGAGCCTCTGACAGAGGCTTCTTACCATGTGATCAGCTGTGACCAATCATCTCGTGACCCGATCGGCGGCTCTCCCTGTCAGAGGGGGAGTCTGTGCTGATAATCAGCACATTGATTATCAGCACAGCCCCAATCAGATGTGCCGTCAATCAGTGCCCAACAGCTGCCAGCAGTGCCCCCTCAATAAAGTCTCTCAGTGCCCACCACATTGCCAATCAGTGCCCACCACAGTACCAATTAGAGCCCACCACAGTGCCAATCAGTGCCCATCACAGTGTCAATCAGTGCCCAGCAGTAACACCTGTCAGTACCTCATCATCAGTGCTGCCCATCAGTGCAATCTATTAATGTCCATCAATGGATGGAAGTCCATTGGGTCTATAGCAGCATAGATACTAAGTAGTTTGTGTCCATTCTTCCAGGGTGCTGGATTTAGTCCATACCAGAGATATGGAGGTGGATTAACTAAAGTAGCTGAGAATCTTCACTCAATAAACTGTGTGAATATTAATTTTAATTATCCAATCATGTGAACACACAAATTCCCAACTACTCAACACCACCAAAAATATCATCGGTACTCTGCGAGACAGCACAGCACCTAATGATATCATCCCCACTAAACTGTTGAAAGAATGTGCCGATATTGTGGCACCGGCTATCACGCACCTCATAAACCAATCATTTAAGGAAGGCATGGTGCCGACCCTGCTGAAACAAGGCATAATCAAACCAATTCTAAAAAAACCTACCCTTGACCCCAAAGACCCAAACCATCGTCGTCCCATAACAGGCCTAAACATTCTCTCCAAGGTAATGGAGAAAGTAGTTGTACAACAGCTACAACATCATTTAGACACCCACAAACTACTGGATCCACTTCAATCGGGTTTCCATCCTGGTCACGGGACAGAAACAGCACTTCTGAAAATATGGGATGACGCTCTTGAAGCAGCAGATGAAGGAGAATCTTGTTTTCTGGTACTGTTGGACCTAAGCGCAGCTTTTGATACAGTAGATCTCAAATAGTGAAACTAGGACCTTTCACTTCTGAAAAATGCACAGTGTCATGTGGAGTCCCTCAGGGGGGTCCCCCTTGTCGCCCGTAGTATTCAATATCTATCTCCGCCCTCTCCTCGAAAATCATCAGTAACCAGAAGTTACTATACCACTCCTACGCAGATGACACCCAGCTCAACTTTCGCATCAGCAACAAAAAGGATCATTATCTCGGACTAGAGAAATGCCTTACTTTGATAGAAAATTGGATGATGGAGAGTTACCTTAAACTCAATGGCTCAAAAACAGAACTTCTTCTGTTGCACGCCAACCGAAAGAGACTTCCCACTACAACATGGACACCCCCGTCCATTCTGGGACAAACCATTGTCCCAAGCACCAAAGTCAAAAGTCTTGGACTTTTGACTCCAACATGACAATGGATGCACAAATAAGCTCAGTAGTCAGCGGATCCCACCATCTGCTGCGCCTGCTACGTAGACTCCCTCCCTTTATCCCAAAAGAGGACACAGCAGTCATGGTGGGAACAATAATCAACTCTATACTCGACTATGCAAACGCCCTTTACTTTAGACTCCCAAAGTACCAAATCGCTCGTCTACAAGTCGTTCAAAATACGGCGGCAAGACTTGTGACTGGAAAAAAAACCTAGGAATCAATCTCGCCCTCCATGAGATCCCAGAATTATGTTTAAGACACTTTGTCTGACGCATAAATGTGTTCAAGGAAGTGCCCCCCAATATCTATGTGAAAAAATAAAATGTCACAACCCCAATCGCGTTCTCCGCTCCACAAACCAAAAACTACTCCAGATACCCAAGGCCAGATACAAGTCCAAATGAGAACGAAGATTTGCAGTCCAAGGAACTAGACTGTGTATCGCTCTACCAACCAGCATCCGAACGGAAGTGAATCACCAGGCCTTCAAGAGAAAACTCAAAACCCATCTATTCTGAAGGCCAAATACAGTAGGGAATAGATACCAAGCGCCCTGAGGCGATTCAGTTCGCATGTGTTGTCCTAGATAAGTTCTTCACTCTCTCACTTATTTCTTCTGCTCATGACTGAAGCTCTGTACACACGACCAGTATTCCTGCCAGGAAAACTGCCAAGAGAGTTTTTGGCCGGGAAAACCGAACGTGTGTATGCTTCCTCGCAGTTTTCCTATCGGGAAAACAGCCGGCGGGAAAATAGAGAACCTGCTCTCTATTTTCCCATCGGGATTCCCAATGTTTTTTTTTTTTCGCTAGATCTACTACTTTCATATGGGAAACACTGCGAGGCAGTACCGATGGAGCATACACACGGCCAGGATTCCCGGCCAAAGCTCCATGGTAGTTTTCCTGCCGGATTCTCGGATTTCCCCTCGGTTTTCTCTGTGGACATTTCACCGCTGAGAAAACCGAGCGTGTGTACAGGGCTTGAGTGTTCGATGAATTTGTTTTTCACATGTTTGGATAACTGGTGTGAATATTTACACAATTTATTGTGTGAAAATTCTCAACTCTTTTAATAAACAATCCCAACTATCTACCATTTTCCCAACATTAACAGGGATTTTCTTTAGATGATCTGGTTTCACCACACCACACAAGTTGTTTGACTGTGGCAGTCAGTTACAAGCATTAGATTGTAAGCTCCTTTGGGGTCAGGAATTGATGTAAAGGGCCAAAGTACTTTGTAAGCACTAAGGAACTTGTCATGGCAACATAAATGAATATATTAAATGATTATAATATGACTTGGTGGATAATTTAGGCCTGGAATTCCACATAACCATAATGTACAAAAAAATAACTTACCTTATGCCAAAATTGTACTGTATGAGACTTTTGTTGAATTTTCATTATAATATCTTGTACAAATTGATAAACATTACATTTTATTTGCTCTTCGAGGCTAACAGTCTAACCGTAGGAGTAAATAACTGGCCCGAGTAATATAAAGTTAGTAATGCCAAGATAAAATAAACAGAGGAAAACATTAGTTACAAAAATATCAGTGAGCAAATTTTCAGAGTTTTAACATCCCTGTAATAGATGAGGTGACTGTAGCTCATATAGCAAGATGCATGCCAGCCTCACAACATATATTGACCTCATACAACTATATGGCACACTGACAAAAGCAACTTTTTTATTATAATGTACACACTTTCCCACTACGAGGTATTCCAATACTTCCAGTGTTCTAGAGAGTAAGTATTACTTTCTTACAAACTGTTTCCCAAGTCTTCTTAGTATCGACCTAATCCCTAAAATTCCACTTTTTTTTTATAGTGCATTAGCTGTAACATTAAAAGTGTTAAGCTTTTAGAAGCAACTTTACAAGAAGCAACTTAAAAATATATATTATTATTTTTGGTGGGACCGTTACAATTATGCATGTACTTGTTTAGATTGCACTGACAGGTCTGCAGTTATTTGGTTCCTATTTTAAACAAGTCATGTTTAAAGGCACTTAGCGAAAAAGGCATATATGACAGCTGCAGATGAATGGACGGCCATTGGCAAAAGTCTAGTGACTACAAATTAAGGGAGGGGGTATTAAAAGCCTTGCTCTGCAAACAAGGATCTCTGGGAGAAAATGACTTATTTTATTAAGGGCTCCGTGCTCAAGTGAGTGGGGGCGGGGAGGTGATGTCCCCTGAGCTCTACTTGTATGAAAGGTGTCATGCGTAGTTCAAAAATATACTGTAAAATCAATATTCACCTCTTGCTAGTGAATATTAGTTACTGAATGCCTGACAGATGAGGTCCATCATAAGTATAAAGTAGATGGGTGGATATACTGGGAACTGTTATATGGGAGTGACTAAGAACTTATCTTCTGGCAACCATGTAGTCATATTTACTGCTAACTACGTGACAGTGTGTACATCTGCTAGGCTGAATTTTACAAATAGGTATTGGAATGTGTTTTCTTTTCACAAATCTTACACTCTGAGGCCCCGTACACATGTCCGAGAAACTTGACGGGCAAAACACATCGTTTTGCTCGTCAAGTTCCTTGTGAAGCCGCCGAGGATCTCGGCGAGCCAAGTTTCCTCATTGACTAACGAGGAAATTGATAACATGTTCTCTATTTGGCCCGACGAGATCCTCGTCGGTTTCCTCGGCCAAAAGTGTACAGACGACCGGGTTTCCCGGCAGAATACGGCTCCGATCGAGTTTCTGGCTGAATTCTGATGAGAAACTCGGTCACACATATTTTTTTCTTTTACAAATTATTTGTAATGGTTAAACTAGAAAATTGGTTTCCTTTAGTAATTACGCAAGTTTGCATTAATATTTACAAAGGAATAATAACATGCTTGATATTTCTTGTATCACCAGTTCCTTCTGTCAGATTTTCACAGATTATCTGTTTTAGCTTGAACAAAGAGACTCCGTTATTTTAAAGCGGATGTGCCATGGGAACAAAATATTAAAAGTCAGCAGCTACAAATACTGCAGCTGCTGACTTTTAATATTAGGACACTTACCTGTCCTGGAGTCCAGCGCCGATCGCAGCAGAGCACGAGCGATCGCTCGTCACTCTGCTGCTCCCCCCGCCATCCACGCTCAGGGAACCAGGAAGTGAAGCGCTGCGGCTTCACTGCCCGGTTCCCTACGGCGCATGCGCGAGTCGCGCTGCGCCCGCCGATTGGCTCACACGCTGTGTGCTGGGAGCCGAGTGTTCCCAGCACACAACGGGCGACAGACGGGATGTGACGGAATGCCCGTCTTTCGCCCGTATCGTGTGGCCGGAAGTGGGTGCAAATACCTGTCTTTAGACAGGTGTCTGCACCCCCCTCCCCCCTGAAAGGTGTCAAATGTGACACCGGAGGGGGGGAGGGTTCCGATCAGCGGGACTCCACTTTAGGGTGGAGGACCGCTTTAAGGCTGCAAACATTTCGCTTTGATGTCTCAGCTCGGCCTCCCAACCCATTTGCAAAAATTTTCGACACATGCACCATTTTAATACCTCTCTTTCCATCCTCAGTGCCTTACATTAGAGAAGGTTCTGTTGAAGTAGGATGAGGCCTCGTACATATGACCGAGTTTCTCGGCAAAAACCAGCAAGAATCTTGCTATTTTTTATTTATTTTTTGCCGAGGAAACCAGTCATGTGTACATTTTTCGACGAGGAAACTGTCGAGGAACTCGTCGAGCCAAAAAGAGAGCATGTTCTCTTTTTCCCCGACGTGAATGGAGAAAATTGGCTCGCCGAGTTCCGTGACAGCCTAAAAAGGAACTCGACGAGCAATAGATGTGTTTCGCCCGTCGAGTTCCTCGGTCATGTGTACGAGGCCTGACTTGTTTTTGACATTGCTTGCTTGTGGGTAGTCAATATCATCCTTCATGGTAAGTTACTGACCCAAGGCAAGCAGTTGTATATTTGGTGATAGGACACTTGGTATGAACATAATTGTCAAGAGCAGAGACTTACCAAGTAGAAAAAAATGTATTTTCCCTGACAATATCCCTTTAAAGATGAAGTAAACCCTGATGGGTTTTACTTCCTCTTTATTCCCCTGCAAAGTAAAAGCTAGTATGCACCTTATGCTAGCCCATTATGTGGCACTTACCAGCAAACGAAGCCCGCGATGTCCCCGCTGGTGGAAGCACCCATCTTCATCCCTCTTCCTTCTGGGGCCGATTACATCATTGGCGCACTACAAGGTAAATATCTCCTAAACAGTGCACATTTAGGAGATATTTTTAGTACACATAGGTAAGCCTTATTATTGGCTTACCTATACAGGCATCCCCCACTTTTAAGTACACAACAAGCTTTATTTACTATCGCTGGAAAGTGCAAAATCAGGCTCACTTCTGCATAGAAACCAATGAGCTTCCAGGTTTATTACCAGGCTTAATTGAACAAGCTGGGGTTAGAAGCTTATTGGTTTTTATGCAGAAGTGAGCCTGATTTTAAATTTTCCAGTGATAGTAAATAAAACCCATTGTGTACTTAAAAGTGGGGTATGCCTGGTATGTAAAAATGTTTCGCGGGGGGGGGGGGGGGGGGTTACAACCACTTTTTTTTTTCTTTTTTAACAAATGTATTTAGCAAGAAGAAAAAATACATTCAATAGGCTTTCTTGACAAACATCATACATATTAAACAGTGTCTTTCAATAAGGGTATGTATCAACATCCTCCATTATTGTATGTATTAATTTGAGATTTATCCATACAGTGTACATGTTGCATTGTGGTATACAGCCCTCCCCCAGTGTACAAAGATCACAGGGAAACCGAGAGATCCGAAGGCCACATTATGCCCTATCCTGGTCAAGTGCAGGTTGCAGATGCCCTGAGCCATCTGTCCCATATCATATCGTACTTTGATGGGCACCCTCTATGAGAGTAGACGAGTTTCTTATAGGGTAGTACAATATTGACCTCTACTATCCAGTTGCGAGAATTCTGGCGGATTGGGTCTCATCCAGACTCTGGCTATCTTTAAAACCACTTTTAATTACAAAAAGTGATTTTTACCTGAATCATTTTTCAGCAGCTGACACATTCTGGTTTTAAAAGCATTCTCCCCAATGGTCCTGTCAAGTTCAAGGAAATTTGAAAATGTGATTATTTAGTATGTCGTTCTTTTCTATCTTTTACCTTTTTTTTTCTAGACCTGTGCTTCTTGCAAATAATGATGGCAGTATAATAATATTATTTTTATCCAGGATTTATATAGTATCAACAGTTTGTGCAGCGCTTTACAACATAAGGCAAACAGAACAGTTACAATATAATTCAATACAGGAGGAATCAGAGGAATCAGAGCCTACTGTATAAAAGGAAGGGTCAAGTGATACAAAAGGTAATAACTGTGGCGGATGAGCTGATGGAAATAAAAGAACAGTTGTTAGGTGGAGGCAGGATAGACGAGCTTGGGAGGAACAAAGAGAATAATTTGGTTCGTATTTTGATACTAGGTTAGTGATGTATACAAAAACATGGAATATTGTAATGATGTGTATAAATATCTAGGCTCAAACTTACCGACCAATCAGCAACCAACCAAATTCACCTGTCTAACTGTGCGTGTTAAAAACAGAGGTTTAGTTGCACACATTTGCAAATGCATGTGTAAGCTGCAGGCCCCGTCAAGGCTCTCTGTATACTGCAGTCCTAGCTATAACATTGCATTTTATGTCTCCTCAGTAGGAGCACATGACTGCTGATGGATAGATAAGGGGCAGGTGACTGGAGGTAGCCCAGCCCTCATTAAAGGGGCAGGAGCACACTAAACACCCAACACCCAGTGCGCTGCCTGACCACAATGACATAAATACAACAAACAAAAGTCACTGCCCCTACCTAGGACTGGTCTATACAATAAGAAGCGCTGGAAAGGGCGCATATACCGTATTTATCGGCGTATACTGCGCACTATTTTGCCCTGAAAAGTAGGGCAAAATCGTGGGTGCGCGGTATATGCCGATACCCGCTTTCCCGCCACGAGTTTGAATACTGCGCCGGCATATACCGAGCGCAGTACACTCGTGTATCTTCGGGCAGTCTCGGCACCTCTCGCGCTGACGTCCTGAGCGTACAGGACGTCAGCGCGAGAGTTGCCGAGCCTGCCCGATGATACACGAGTATACTGCGCTCGGTATATGTCGGCACAGTATTCAAACTCGGCGCGGGAAACGAGCGGGGAGGACACGCAGAAGGACGCCGGACCCGACAAAGAGGACACCCGAAGCCGCAGACGGACGCCGGACCCGACGAAGAGGACCCACGGAAGCCGCATAAGGACCCGTACCTGACAAAGAGGACACCCGAAGCTGCAGACGGACGCCGGACCCGACGAGGCCGCCGTTGGACGCCGTGCAAGACACCAAAACTGTCGCGGGAGCGCGTTATACCGCGATAAATATGGTACATACAAAAACTAGTAATATCCAGGCTCAAACTTACTAACTTAGGTTAGTGATGTAGCTGGGGGCCAAGTTGTGGATGGCTTTGTAAGTTATTGTTAGTATTTTGAATTTAATTCATTGAATGAGTGGCAGCCAATGGAAGCATTGGCAGAGAGGGGTAGCAGATGCTGAGGTGGATGAGTCTGGCAGCAGCATTCATGATGGACTGAATAGGGGATAGCCTATGTAAAGGTAAGTCAATGAGGAGGAATTTGAAGTAGTCGAGGTGAGAGATAACTGTATAAAATTATTGGTAGCTACAAACAGCGTTATTTTCCAAAGAAGGCTAGTATTTTTTTAATTAAAGTAGAAGTTCAGCCTAAAACTAACATCTCTCCGGTCCCACGCTGAGCTGTCAGTGGCTTCTGTGTGTGGGAGCATGCAGAAGAGGCAGCCGACAATGGAAGCCCCATAGTAACTCTATGGGTGATGTCACTTACCAGGCATTCCACAGCCGTTGACGGCTGTCTCCTGCACACAACACAAGCCCTGGAGACCAGATCGGCTTTGGAAAAGATATGTCTAGCGGTTTTTGCTTTACAGGGTTAGATAGGTTAGTCTTAGAATGCTTAGAAAGATCTAGATTTTAGGACCAGAAATAGGAAGAACCTAAGCAGTTCAGATATGGTTGAGAAAGGAAACCAAATGGGGATGACATTGGAGGGGGGTGGGTGCCTCAGGGCCATGTTGAGTTTTCATAAGCCATGCAATGAAGCCATGTACAAGAATTATTTTATATAATTATATAACCTTTCGCTTAGTTATTATAGATATCAGACTGCTTGAACTTACAAACTAGAGCTGTGACATAATCATGCACGGCTGTGTCAGATAGCCCTGTGGCCGTGCTTTTGGTTGTGTATACTGCTTGTACATTTCATCTACATATAAGTGCAATTACCTATTATTAAAAGAGGTTTATACTGTACTGCACTATGAGACTTTTACCTTTTTATGCTCAATATATATCCATGCTGGGGAGGGTTTATTTAAGAAGAGGCTAAGACATGCATTCCTGTTGTGGGAACACGGCTGCTGTTATCCTAATGATGGGGTCACAGAGCTATTGCAAGGTCTGATGGTGAGAGCATTGGTCTTCTGTTTGGAGATAAAGCGCGTGTGATCTCTGTAATTCGAGATCATTCCTGTCTGGTAAGAGGCCTCAATATCTGAGAAGCACCTTCAACAATGAACCACTTTTATATCATTTGAGCACTTGAAAAGCACTTTTGATGTCAAAACATGTAATATTTTAATATGAACTTTGATTTTTTTTTTTTTTTTATATATATAATTTGATTTGAAACATTTTTTAGTAATTCATCTGTATTGTTAAATTATGTTTTTTGCGCCTTTATTAATTATTAGTATTTGTTCATATAGTCTATGACAAGTATAAACTATGGATTTGTCAGTGGAACCTTGGTTTACGAGTAATGCGCTTAACGAGCGCTTTGAAAGACGAGCAACTTTCTTTTTTTTTTTATTCTGACTGGGTTTGCGAGCGTTGTCTCGCAAAACGAGCAGAATTCAAGCTAATAGGTAGTGCAGTACCGCATTTGGCCAGAGGTGCCGGGGTGCCAGTGACACAGGGAACGGTTCAGAGCCATTCAAAAATACTCGGAATCACGCAGAAATACTTGGAAACACTTGGAAATACTCCATTCCCAAGGGTTTCCGAGATTAGCCGAGCTGTCCTCGAGTATTTCCGAGGCTCTCCGGCGCCCCCCACCTCTGGCCAAATGCAGTATTGCATGCCATAGAAGAAAATACGGAACAAATTGTGTTTGTTTTCATCGACTTCTATGGGGAAACTCGCTTTAATATGCGAGTGCTTTGGATTTCAAGCATTCTCCTGAAACAGATTATGCTCGTAATCCAAGGTTCCTTCTTTCAATTATTGTTATTGATTAGGGCTGTGCAAATTAACTTTTAATTAATCGATTAATCTTAAATTTTTTTGACCGATCAAAATCTTTTTGATCGATTAAAATTCTTTTGATCGGTACTCACCTCTCCGCCGGCTTCTGGGCCTTCAGGGAGTTCCGTCGGAGATCCGGTAACATCACGGACACAGGTGGGGCTTGCCGTGTCCATCTGAAGGGCTCCTTTGCTGTGCCTTCATATCTGCATGCCGGCGGGACCTTACTATCTACTAATATGTTACACTTCCCTCTATCAACATGGGATTCTACAACCATCCACTGGGAGTTGTGATAGTTCCCTTCATGGGACATCTACATGCCGACGGACTGATGTTAACCTCTCCTCATCTGGATTCAGCAGTGGTATCGTTGTACACATTTTTATACCAGTATCATAGTTACATAGTTACATAGTTACATAGTTAGTCAGGTTGAAAAAAGACACAAGTCCATCCAGTTCAACCACAAAAAATAAAAAAAACAAAATAAAAAACACAGTACAATCCTATACACCCAACTCCATACCCACAGTTGATCCAGAGGAAGGCAAAAAACCCCAGCAGAGCATGATCCAATTTGCTACAGCAGGGGAAAAAATTCCTTCCTGATCCCCCGAGAGGCAATCGGATTTACCCTGGATCAACTTTACCTACAAATCTTAGTACTCAGTTATATTCTGTACATTTAGGAAAGAATCCAGGCCTTTCTTAAAGCAATCTACTGAGCTGGCCAGAACCACCTCTGGAGGGAGTCTGTTCCACATTTTCACAGCTCTTACTGTGAAAAAACCTTTCCGTATTTGGAGGTGAAATCTCTTTTCCTCTAGACGTAAAGAGTGCCCCCTTGTCCTCAGTGTTGACCGTAAAGTGAATAACTCAACACCAAGTTCACTATATGGACCTCTTATATATTTGTACATGTTGATCATACTTGGCTACATGTTTTTATGACTGCTTTTGGTACCCTTTGGTATTACTCGCACCATTTTTACAGTTTATGTAGCTACATCGATTTTATCTCCAGTGCTATATTAATTTGGTTACCTACTTGAAGACTATAAACGTTTTAATGCTATTCCCATCAAGCGCTGCCTTTGTGTGTTTTTGTATCCTGCTATCCATTTTTCCAGTGGTTGGTAGCTGCACAGGGAATCAGCCTGCAAGGAGATCAGCTAAAAGTAGTTGGATCTGTATGTGCGTTATAATTAATCGAAATTAGTCGATTAATCGATTAAAAAAAAAAAACTATTAATCGAACAGAAAAATTTTGATCACTAACAGCCCTATTATTGATGTATCTTTTTCTTGTACAATAATTACAGGTCTATCAGGTGGCAGTCAAAATCTACCTGCAGAAGTATAAAGCCCTGTACACACGCTCGGTTTTCCCGGTGGTATAAAATCCGCCAGGAAAACCGAGGGGAAAGCCGAGAACCTGGCAGGAAAACTGCAATGGGAGCTAGCATACACACGTCCAGTTTTCCCGGCCAAAAGCTCTCTTGGCAGTTTTCCTGGCAGGAAAACCGGTCGTGTGTACAGGGCTTAAGGCTCCATTCACACCTAGGCGTATTGTCGCCTGTAGCGCGACGCTATTGCAGCCTGCAATACGCTGGAGGGGTGATTTAACATTGTCGGCTATGGAGATGGTTCACATCTCCACGCCGAAACGCTGTACGCTTGAAGCTCAAAACAAGTCCCAGACCTTTTTTTCAGGCGGCTTTTGGCGTTTGGCATAGCCGACAATGTTGATCACCCCTCCAGGGTATGCTAGGCTTAAAAAACGCCGCGTTTTGTCGTGGCAAATCGCGGGCCAAACGCCGCAATTTGTCGCGGCAAATCGCGGTAACATACGCCGCGTTCAGGTGTGAATGCAGCCTTAGACTCATGGTTCCAAGGTCTATTTGAACATCAGACATAAGGGTTGATTTACCAAAGGAAAATAGGCTGTTCACTTTGCAAGGTAAGTTGAACTTTGCAAGGGAATTTGTCACACAGTTTAGTGAATCAGGTGCAGCTCTGCTGACTTTCATCATCCAATTATATGTCAGCAAAAATGCTTATTTTTTATTTTCCTTGCACATGATTGGGTATTCTTTGCAAAGTGAAACTTTACCACATTCACTGAGCTCTGGGGAAAATCCCCATGCAACTTTCCTTGCAAAGTGAACAGCCTATCCACCCCATAGTAAATAAAACCCATAGTATCTGAGGTTTGCCATTTACCTTTCCTTGAAATCAATCAAATTGTATTGCAGTTATACTGATGAATTAGAAAACAATATCAATGTTGATGCAGATATTGTTTTTGAATCATTAGAAACTTACAATACATTTAAGTGCGTTTACTCACTTAACATTTATACAGACAAAGGAAAAAAAGAGTTAAAAACACCATTAAGAAAAAATTAAGGAACAGCCAAATCAGAAGGAAGAAAGGAAAAAAATGGGGGGGGGGGTTCTATAATTCTCTAAGTAGTTTAGCAAAGTAAACTAAAACTTCTGAATCACAATAAGCAAGTGTTGGAAATAAAAAAATAAAAATAAAAAAAAGCCCCTCCACTATATGCAGTAGGAGACTGTTACCTCCTTTTCCCTATGCAATGATAAATTCATAGAGCTCAGCGTATAGTTTGGCCGGCGTAGCGCATCTCATATGCGCTACGCCGACGTAAAATAGGGCGCCCAGACCATTATTCACAAAGATCTGGCGCCGTACGTTGCGCCGGCGTAGTGTAACTAGGCAGGCGTAAGCCCGCCTAATTCAAATGTGGAAGGTAGTGGGCATGTTGTATTCAAAGTAGCCGTGACCCCATGTAATTTTTTTCACTAACGATCCACGCATGCGCCCGCATGCTCAGAGTCACGTTGCATATACTCCCTAATATACGTCGGCTCAATTCTTTCGACGTGAACATAACCTACGCACAGCCCCATTCACGTACCACTTACGTAAACAACGTAAAATTAGACGGCTGTTCCGACGTCCATACTTTAACATTGGCTGCGCCTCATATAGCAGGGGTAACGTTACGCCGGACGTAAGCCTTACGTAAACGGCGTAGCGGGCGCAAGTACGTTCGTGAATCTGCGTATCTAGGTCATTAACATATTCTACGCGTAAATCTACGGAAGCGCCCCTAGCGGCCAGCGTAAATATGCACCCTAGATACGACGGCGTACTAACACTTACGTCGGTCGGAGGAAGCTATAATTCAGGCGTATCTAGCTACCAGAATGGCACGCATAGATACGACGGCGCATCTTTCTACTTACGCGGCGTATCTATAGATACGCCGACGTAAGAGCTACGTGAATCTAACTCATAGTTCCCATTTAGCGTAGAACTCTTCCAATCTATTACTATAGGTACAGATCCATTTCTCATCTTCCATGATCTCATTAAATTGTTTCGCCCAGTGTTCTATAGTGGGCACTCATGTTTTTAACAGCAATTATAGTGCAGTTCAAGTCATAATAATTACCCACCAGATATACAGTCATTCAAGTGGTAGTAACATGGTCTGCAATCACAAAACAATGCATGGCTGCTTCAAAGCGTATTCAATTAAACAGCACCAACCTGTGACAAACAACCAGAAACTCTTAAAGTATATGCCAAGCTGTCATCGGTAGGACAGGAAGTTAAAGCAGAGGTCCGGTAAAAAAAAAAAAAAATTAAAATCAGCAGCTGCTGACTTTTAATAAGGACACTTACCTGTCCTTGTCGCCAACGGTGTCGGCCCCCGCCGAGGCTGATCCTCGATCCTAGCAGCTCCAATAGTGTGAACCCGGCCTTAAAGTGGTTGTACACTCTTACACATACCCAGTGAAGTGACTGGCCTCAGGTGATACACAGAGATGAATCAAATTTTCCTACATACGTTGTACTTGTTTATTTGCAGCCATTTGTTCTTTACATCCATCTTAAGAGAGCTGATTGGAGAGAAGGGGCACACTCCCTTCACACAGCACACAAGAACAGAGCTGAGGCTGTCAATCAGCTAGAGATCCCTTTCCTGTCACCTTTTTAGCTGTTGGTGACAGGAAAACTCGTCAGAAGGGACTCATCCTGATAACAGAGGAACAAGACAACAGACCGAAATTACTCTTATGGGAAGATTTAATAAAACTGGTGCAGCTGTTCATTGTAACCATCTAGGTTTTATTGTTAAAGTGGTTGTAATGTAATTGTTTTTATTAAATAACAAAAACGTCATACTTACCTGATCTGTGCAATGGAATTAAACAGAGTGCCCCCAAACCTCCTCTTCTGGGTCCCCCGATGATGCTCCTGGCCCTTCCTCTATGTCCAGTGCCCCCATAAGAAGCTTCCCATGGGGGGCACTTTTATGTGCTCACTCCCGGCTCCATTGCTGCATCCATTGATACAGACAGTGGGACTTGGCCCCCGCCCCCAGCCTCCTGGGTATTGTTGGGTATTGTTGCATGACCACACAATTGTCATTCAAAGCGTGACAGCGCTAAAGTTTAAAAGTGGCTTGGGGAGGAAGGGGTGATGGTGCCCAGTATTGAAGTGGTTAAAGTATATGTAAAGGATCACCTTGTAAAACAACCAATTAATTTTATAATAGAAATAAAAGGCACAACATGCATGTATAGATATAAAAGACATGATAAATACCCTTTTTCCTTTTTTTTATAAATGATCACATTCCCTCTGTCCTCAGCTGCATAACAACTAGGGGAGGAGAAACAAGGAGAAGCAAACTGAACACCAGGGATTTCACACAAAGGAAGCAATACAAGTAAATGGTACAGCAGGCACATATCAGGAATATTAAATGTGGGGTTTACATATTTTATAACTGATCTGACTACTGTTAACTAAAATACAGATGCGGAACTATTTGCAGAACTATTTGCTGCTTTATTGTATAAGCCTGTGTGCATTTACCTCAAATAATGCAATACAATAGTGGCACAAGGGAGCATTGCAGTTGGGTAGGGGGAACTAAGGAACAATGGGCCAGATTCAGGTAGAAGTGTGGCGGCGTAACGTATCGTAGATACGTTACACCGCCGCAAGTTTTCATCGCAAGTGCCTGATTCACAGAGCACTTGCATTGAAAACCTACGCCGGCGGCCTCCGGCGTAAGCCCGCGTAATTCAAAGGGGCGTGTGCCATTTAAATTAGGCGCGCTCCCGCGCCGGACCTACTGCGCATGCTCCCTTTTGAATTACCCGCCGTGCTTTACGCGAAGTGACGCGCGTAGCGTAATTCCGTATTCCCGGACGGATTGCGCAAACGACGTGAATTTTTAAATTTCGACGCGGGAACGACGGCCATACTTTATACAGCACATGCGTGTGCTGTGTAAAGTTAAGGCACCCAAAACGACGACTAACTTTGCGATGGGAAACTAGACTAGCAGCGACGTAGCGAACGCGAAAAACCGCAGTGGATCGCCGTTTACAACGCAAACTCCCCCCAGCGGCGGCCGCGGTACTGCATCCTAAGATCCGACAGTGTAAAACAATTACACCTGTCGGATCTCAGGGCCATCTATGCGTAACTGATTCTATGAATCAGTCGCATAGATACTCTGAGAGATACGACAGAGTATCTGAGATACTCCGTCGTATCTCCGCTGTGAATCTGGCCCAATGTAAATATCTATTATGATATTCTACAGCCATTCATTAGCAGCACAAATGCAAACTATGAATCAAGGCCAGCAGGCAGTGGATGTCATTTCTGTACCCTGATCCAGCCTGCCTGCTGTATGTGCTCACTGCTTAGTCAGCAATGTCACTTTCCAAGTCCCAATTCTTACCATTGCAATACTTAAAATATAGCTAAAGACAAAACTTTTATTTTCATCTTGGATAGAGTGAAGAGGGATTAGAAAACGTATCTGCTTTTATTGCTGTCTGTGCCATCGTTAGGAAGATTCACCCTCTGAGGAATTTTGGGGTGTCCTCAGAAAAGTAATAGAGGCAAAATGTTCCTATGGGAACCCTAGCTTCTGGTGACCTGGGGGACCCAAGGGATTCCGTTAATTTTCAGGGATTTCCTCTCACCTCCTGTTTTGGCTATGGGACAGAAAGTGAAGGGAAATCTCCCCAATGGGACACAGGTGTGAAAACATAAACTGACAGGGGTCATAACCCTCCCTTACTCTATCCAAAATTGGAAAAGTAAGAAACTAAATTTTTGCCTGTAGTTCTACTTTAAAATAGGTTCTCCTGGCTTCACTTATGGTGGTGTGCTGTTGCTCCACTGATGGTTGAACTGTTTCTATGGGTAGGTTTGAAGGCCCCGTACACACGGCCGAGGAACTCGACGTGCCAAACACATCGAGTTCCTCGGCCAGTTCAGCCCTGAAGCCGCCGAGGAGATCGGCGGGCCGAGAGCTCCCATAGAACAACGAGGAAATAGAGAACATGTTCTCTATGTCCTCGCCGAGGTCCTCGTCGGCTTCCTCGGAAATTGTACACACGGCAGGGTTTCTCGGCAGAATTCAGCCAGAAACTCGGTCGGAAGCTGAATTCTGCCGAGGAAACTGGTCGTGTGTACGGGGCCTAAGAAGCTAAAAGGCAGGCTGCAGCAGAGCATGCCAGACAAAAGCGACTCTTCATTCCAGGGTCTTACATAGAGAAAGTGAGCTGCAGGTAGAGTTACCAACTGGCTACCAGAAATAGCACTTGTTGCTAAAGTTATTAAATACTAGACATGTGCACACTGAAATATTTCGTTTTTGTCCGAAAAATTAATTTATTTAGTTACTCTCGAAATTCGTGTTTATTTATTTTGTTTCGTTAAAAAATGCATTCGTCCGAAAATCCAAATGAATTAAGGTCGAATCTGTCAACTGAAGGCTTATGGTGTCTGTCGGATGTTCTAAGAAGATTCAACAAAGCAGCTAAACTGTACAACGCCGCAATCATACATTTCCGGTCGAATGCTCCACACACAAGCTATAGTAGAATTCTAATGTTGTATGACTAGTAATAATTATATTTATTAATTATTATTACTAGTCAACCAACATTCAAATTCTTCTATAGCCCATGGGCGGAGCATTTGACCATAAATGTCCGCTCGCGGCGATCTTATGTTTTTAGCTGCTTCGTCGAATCTTCATGTCTCTAAAATGTCGAATCTTTTCTCTCTATGTCGAATCTTTTCTCTCTATGTCGAATAATCTTGGACTAATAGAGTGAGGTTAGGCACATTCAACCGAACGTTCGATAGACACAGATCGCTATTGTCACTGTCATGTCGAATCTTCTATCTATATCGAACTGTTGTTGCAACAAAACTAAAATAAAGCATTTTTTATTTTAGATCTTTCAGATTTCAGACTCTGCGCGTTCATTATTGTTTGTTAAAATGAACGCAAAAATCCCCAAAATTTGGACGAAAATGCATTCAGACAAAAACGAATGCACATGTCTATTGGATACAATAAACCAGTCACTCTCGACCAGGGTCCTGTGGAAACCAAAGATTCCTCTAGATGTTACTAGGTTTTCCTTGAGCTGTAGCTGATTGACCTTGCATTTGATGGTGCCTGCATAGTTCCGGGGGGGGGGCATTCTTTCTATTGATTCCCAAGAAATTGCTTTTAGAAAGGGTTTCCTAAGACCTGAAAATGATTTCAAGGGTTCCTCTAGGACAGTGGTTCTTAACCTTGTTGGAGGTACTGAACCCCACCAGTTTCATATGCGCATTCACCGAACCCTTCTTAATTGGAAAAATAAAATATGATTTTTTCAAATTCAAAACATAGGTATATATTTAGGTATATATTTATCTAAATCTAAGCACTGTGCAACAGCTGGGATCCTATCGATGCAACTATTCTGCAACTTCTACCAAAGGCTTGCATTAAAATTAGCAGCAAACATTAGCACAAGAAAGGCATGAGCCTCATAGCACTGTACTCAATATCTTTTTTTTTATTATTATTTTTTTGTATGTGGTCCACCTTTAAAATCCTTTCTAGATTTCCAAGTTTGGTATATATATATATATATATATACATATATATATATATATATATATATATATATATATCAAATTATATATCATTTACTTACTTAATAAACCACTATCGTTCAGAATCAGCCAGAATGTTTATCCGTCTCCAGTCCACATGCCCTACTAGTCGTCCTTGACCTCCGGCGCTCAGGCCGCTCTCCCCCAGTCCCAGACACACTGCCAGTGGCCGGGCAAGCAACATGACTTGTCTGAGTCTCTCAGTCTCACCTGTTCTTCCGAATCCTGTCTGTCCACGTCCCTGCCGCTGCCTGCAGTGCCACGGTCGGTGAAGTGATCCGGACCGCGGAGGAGATGACAGCGGCATCGGAGTGACAGCGAGACAAAGGCGGGAGACTCCAAGCGCATGCGCCACCCGCCGTGATCACAGACAGACCAGCTCAGGCCAGGCAACATGACCTATTCACCCAATCACAGCAGGCCGGCTCGCCATTGTCGAGACTGAACATGGCGGCTGGTCCGGTGCACAGACACAGTGACACGGTGAATACAAATTAATAGAGTGATACAGTCCACATTGGCGCCCCCCTAAATGTTGCGCCCGGTGCACCCTGCCCCCCCACACGCTACGCCAGTGTGTATAGGTGTGTGTCTTGACCTCCGCCGAACCCGCGAGACTGACTCACCGAACCCCTGGGGTTCGATCAAACCCAGTTTAAGAACCACTGCTCTAGGACATACAAAAGATTGGAAAAGGCCGCAACAGACCATAAGCCTAGGTGAAGTAGCCACTTGCCAAAGTCAGTAGTATGACACCAATGATCTGTAAGGGCAGCATTATTTCCTCTGACTGTAAACGGCGCCGTTCGCCGTATTGCGTTTCACGCTGGAACGCATACGACGACCACGAGATGATGTCATCACCCGGCGCCACGTGCGTTCCAGCTTGGAACGCGGAAGTGCCGAATGCAATCAGCCCTGCATTCGGCACACATGCCTCTCAGGTATACAGTGAGGATCGAAAGTTTGGGCACCCCAGGTAAAAATTTGTATTAATGTGCATAACGAAGCCAAGGAAAGATTGGAGAAAAATCTCCAAAAGGCATCAAATTACAGATTAGACATTCTTATAATATGTTAAAAAAAAGTTAGATTTTTTTTTCATCATTTACACCTTTAGAATTACAGAAAACAAAAAAATGGCGTCTGCAAAAGTTTGGGCACCCTGCAGAGTTAATATCTTGTACTGCCCCCTTTGGCAAGTATCACAGCTTGTAAACGCTTTTTGTAGCCAGCCAAGAGTCTTTCAATTCTTGTTTGAGGTATCTTTGCCCATTATTCCTTACAAAAGTCTTCCAGTTCTATGAGATCTCTGGGCTGTCTGTCACGCACTGCTCTTTTAAGGTCTATCCATAGATTTTCAATTATGTTGAGGTCAGGAGATTGTGAAGGCCATGGCAAAACCCTCAGTATACGACTCTTGATGTAATCCCCCGTGGATTTTGAGGTGTGTTTAGGATCATTATCCATTTGTAGAAACCATCCTCTCTTTAACTTCAGCTTTTTCACAGATGGCATCAAGTTACCATCCAAAATTTGCTGAAATTTTATTGAATCCATTTTTCCTTCTACTCGTGAAATGTTCCCTGTGCCACTGGCTGCAATACAACCCCAAAGCATGATTGATCCAACCCCATGCTTAACAGTTGGAAAGAGGTTCTTTTCATTTAATTCTGTGCCCTTTCTTCTCCAAACGTACCTTTGCTCATTCCGGCCAAAAAGTTCTATTTTAACCTCATCGGTCCACAGAACTTGTTTCCAAAATGCATCAGGCTTGTCTATATGTTCATTTGCGAAGTTCAAACACTGATTTTTGTGGTGAGGAAGTAGAAGAGGTTTTCTTCTGATGACTCTTCCATGAAGACCATATTTGTACAAGTATCTCTTTATAGTGGAATAGTGTACCACAACTCCAGTGTCTGCCAGATCTTTCTGGAGGGATCGTGCAGTCAAACGTGGGTTTTGAATTGCTTTTCTCACAATCCTGCGAGCTGTTCTGTCTGATATTTTTCTTGGTCTTCCAGATCTTGCTTTAACTTCCACTGTTCCTGATGACTGCCATTTCTCAATTACATTCCGAACAGGGGATATTGACATCTGAAAACACTTTGCTATCTTCTTAAAGGCTTCTCCAGCTTTGTGAGCGTCAACTAATTTCAGTTTCAGTTTTCTAGACAACTGCTTAGAAGAAACCATGGTGCTGATTAGGGATGAGCTTCGAGTCGAACTCATGTTCGACTCGAACATTGCCTGTTCGCCTGTTCGGCGAACAACGAACAATTAGGGGTGTTCGCGGCAAATTCGAAAAGTCACGGAACATCCTGTTAAAGTCTATGGGAGAAATCTAAAGTGTTAATTTTAAAGGCTAATTTGCAAGTTATTGTCCTAAAAAGTGTTTTGGGACCTGGGTCCTGTCCCAGGAAACATGTATCAATGCAAAAAAAAGTTTTAAAATGGCCGTTTTTTCAGGAGCAGTGAATTTAATAATGCTAAAAGTGAAACAATAAAAGTGTAATATTACTTTAAATTTCGTACCTAGGGGGGGTGTAAAGTCAGCATGTGAAAAAGTGCATGTTTCCCGTACATAGAACTGTCCCTGCACAAAGTGTAATTTCTGAAAGAAAAAAAGGCATTTAAAACCGGCTTTGCGGCTCTAATGAATTGTCGGCTCTGGCAATTCAGAGATGATTCATTCATAAAAAATAAAAATAAAAAAGCTGGGGGTCCCCCCAAATTCCATTAAAAGGCCCTTCAGGTCTGATATGGATATTAAGGGGAACCCCGCCGTCAATTTAAAAAAAAATGACGTAGGGTTCCCCCCAAATATCCATATTATAAAAATTTCATTTGGATACAGCGTAGCATGACCGTGCAGTTGTCATTGAAAGTGCGAGAGCGCTGAAAGCTGAAAATTGGCCCTAAGAAGGAAGGGGGTGAAAGTGGCCAGTACTGAAGTGGTTAAATGCCTTTACAGATTAACAATTTAGAGGTGCACAGGAGGTCTGGTGCTAGAATTATTACTCTTGCTCTGACGTTTGCGACAATACCTCACATGTGGTTCAATCGCCGTTTACATATCCATAACGTATGCGTTTGCATTTTCACGTAAGCACGTGGGACTGGGGCACTTTAAAAAAATATATATATATTATTATTTATTTATTTTATACAAAACAAAAATATTTTTTACACTTTTTTTTTTTTTTTTTGGTACTTACTTTATTGCTATTACAAGGGATGAACAACATCCCTTGTGATAGCATGGGTCATGGCAGGACCTTTTTATGGAGAGCTCTCTCCTCTGGCCTCCTACACAGCCAATCAGAGAGAGATCGGTCTGATCGGCTGCTTACCTGGCCTCTGGTGGCTAGGTAAACAAGGAGGCGGAACCAGTAGTGACAAACTACTCGTCGCTCCCAGGTTTCCAGGGTTACAGAGAGAAAGAAACGACACCAGTTCCTCTTTCTGTACAGGGCCACCATTGCCGTTGGCCACATCGATCCCGACTTCTGCGATGGGACTAGAGAGCTGGTGGGAGGGGGGTGGGACCCCCTTCCTCCACCCGCAGAAGATCAAGTGGCCGGGTGATCGAGTGGCTAGTAACTTCTGCCTTACTCAGAATCACCGGAAGTAAATAATGATACCGGGATGATAATGCCTGTAGGTGCAGGCATCATCTCGGTATATCCAGTGCAACCCAAGGATGTCCATTTATGTACCTTGGGTGGCAAGTGGTTAAGATCTCACATAAAAACTGCAGCACTTATGAATTAAAGACATTAAATGATAACCCTATTCTTAAAATCTATAAACATCCCCTACTTAAAGCGGAGCTCCACCAAGAAATAAATAAATCAATAATGCTGCAACAAAAAAAAAACCTGAAGTGCCTGTTGCTAGGCAGATTGTCCTAATCTGCCACTTCCTGATCCGCGGTCCATCTTCTTTCTTCTCCTCCTTGGCTGCCTCCCGGGAAATGGGGGAGCGGTGTCTTCTGGGACCTTGTGTGTGTCCCAGGAGACATAACCCATTCACGTTGCACCGCACGGCTCACGCATGCGCAGTAGGGAATCGGGCGGTGAAGCCACAAAGCTTCACTTACTGATTCCCACACCGAGGATGGCGGCGGGGCAGCCGAGAACCGAGCGTTTGCTCGGCTTCGGCTGCCGTCATCGCGGGCACCTTGGACAGGTAAGTCTCCTTAGTAGATCCTTAGTAGCTGCTGACTTTAATTTTTTATTTTTTTTAAACTGAACCTGCGCTTTAATAATCTTGTAATATATATTTTCCCAAAATAGTATCTTACTGTGATTTTCTACGTCTTTGTAACATCTTCCATGAGCTCCTGAACCTCTCCATTTTCTCCTCGCTTCTGTTAGTTGCGGTTATGTGCACTGCTCTATGCACACTTCACATATTATACCGTATAGTGAGTAGCAAGCAAGAAGAGGTGACTACATTTCTACACACAGTGGGAACTTAGAGAGGGAATATAGCTGACCTCTAAGGCCTTGTACACACGGGCAAACCGTTTTCAGCGGACATGCCCGCCCGGAGATTTCTGTATGATGGCTGTACACACCATCATACAGAAATCTGCGCGTACACTATACGCGGTGACGAGGCCGCGCGGTCTCCGCGCGATGATGCGGCGACGTGCGCGGCCCTGGAAGTTCAATGCTTCCACGCATGCGTCTAAGTCATTCGACGCATGCGAGGGATGGCGGCCGCTCGGACATGTACGGTAAGTCTGTACAGACGACCGAACATGTCCGACGGACAGGATTCCAGCGGGCATGTTTCTAAACATGTTTAGAAACATTTGTCGGCTCGAAAACGGTCTGGCGGACAAATGTACGCTGGAAACCTGTCCGCTCGGCCGTACACACAACGGAACATGTCTGCTGAAACTGGTCCGCGGACCAGTTTCAGCAGACATGTTCGGTCGTGTGTACGGAGCCTAACAGGAAGTCAGATTGCTTTAGAAGGAACCGCATCAACTCGAAATGATCAAATAGTACTGCAAAATTGGTTCAACTAGCACTGCATCAGTGTGAACCCAAAGAACATTTAATCCCCCCCTCTGTTTACCCATCCTTACATGTTGTGACTGCATTACTGTACTTTTTTCGTTTTTTTTTACTCTTTGTTTTTACCTGGTGATCCAGCCAGTAAAAAACAACTTGCTCCTCTATCAATGCTGGAGAAATGGAGACATCTTTGGACAGCAGAGTAGTGTTAGGCTCTGTTCACGTTTAACATTTTGGGATCTTGGGCAGAATCGCTGCGAGTCTGCCCGTGATCTCAAATCGCGTTGCAATTGCGAAACGCATGTTCATGTGCCATTCTTATTCAATGACACCTAAACAGGGTGCGGCTTTGCTGGGATTATCATGTAAAAAAATCACATGGCAATCATGGCAAACCACAATGCGTGAAGATTTTCGCCCAAAAGAAGCTCATGCTCCTTTTTGGGAGACACACTTCACATGTAGCTGTTTGATGTGGTCGATGTCCAATAAACATGGCAAAACCACACTGCATTTTAGGTGCCATTGAAAATGAATGGCACCCAAACATGAATTTTGAAATTGCAGCGCAGTTTGGGATTGCTGAGATTCTGCCCGAGATCCCAAAATGGCAAATGTGAACAGAGCCTTATTCTATATCTAAACTCCGATGGAATTCATTGGAACATCCGATGAAAAAACTCAGATGGGGATACACACGATCGGAATATGCGATGGAAAAAGTCCGTCTGACTTTTTCCATCGGTACAAGGCAAGGCATTAGACTGAAGCCTCGTACACACGACCGAGGAACTCGACGGGCGAAACACATCGTTTTCCTCGTCGAGTTCCTTGTTAGGCTGTCGAGGAACTCGACAAGGCAAGTTTCTCCATTACCGGTGAGGAAATAGAGAACTTGCTCTCTTTTTGGCTCGTCGAGTTTCTTGACAGTTTCCTCGACGAAAATGTACACATGACCGGTTTCCTTGGCAAAAAAATATCTCCCAGCAAGTTTCTTGCTGTTTTTTGTCGAGAAACTCGGTCATGTGTACGAGGCCTTATATGTAGATTTAGATTGACTTCACATAAATGACTAACAAATAGAGTTGAGCGGACACCAGGATGTTCGGGTTCGGACCCGAACTCCGAACCCCATTGAAGTCAATGGGACACGGACTTTTAGTAAAAAAAAAACAAAAAATGCGCGGAGGTCCCCCCAAATTCAATAACCAGACCCTTTAGGTCTGGTATGGATATTAAGGGGAACCCCGCCGTGAAAATAGACAATCGATGCTGCTCGCTACTCCATCGTTGCCTCTATCCAGCGTCGGGTGATCTCTCCAGTGATGGGTGATGTCTCCAGCGACGGGTGATGTCTCCAGCGATTGGTCCAGCGATGAGAACATCCATCCATTCAGAGCACAGCTCAGCGAATGACGCGCCGATGCTTTGACGTTTCTTTTATAGGGGAGGCGGGCCACGCATCACGTGACCCCGTCCCACTCTGACGCAAGGGCTGTCCCAGCGACGTAGCAGAGTGTGCGTCAGAGGGGGACGGGGTCACGTGACGCGTGGCCCGCCTCCCCTATAAAAGAAACGTCAAAGCATCGGCGCGTCATTCGCTGAGCTGTGTTCTGAATGGATGGATGTTCTCATCGCTGGACCAATCGCTGGAGACATCACCCGTCGCTGGAGAGATCACCCGACGCTGGATAGAGACAACGATGGAGTAGCGAGCAGCATCGATCGTCTATTTTCACTGCTGGATTTTTATTTGGTTTAATTAATAAAGTAATTTGTTCTACGGTGTGTGTGTTTTTTTTTTCTGAAAACTACTATTTACACTTCCTTTGTGAAATGGTAGGGGTACAGTGTACCCCATTACCATTTCACACAGGGGGGGCAGGATCTGGGGGTCCCCTTTGTTAAAGGGGTCTTCCAGATTCTGATAAGCCCCCTGCCCGCATACCCCCACAACCACCGGGCAAGGGTTGTGGGTATGAGACCCTTGTCCCCATCAACATGGGAACAAGGTGCTTTGGGGGGCACCCCAAAGCACCCTCCCAATGTTGAGGGCATGTGGCCTGGTGCGGTTCAGGAGAGGGGGGGCCGCACTCTGTCCCCCCCTCTTTTCTGCGGCTGGCCAGGTCAACGTGCTTGGATAAGGGGTCTGGTGTGGATTTTAGGGGGAACTCCACTCCATTTTTTTTTTTTTTTGGGGTGGAGTTCCCCTTAAAATCCACACCAGACCTGAAGGGTCTGGTTATGGATATTTAGGGGGAACCCTACGTCATTTTTTTTTTAAATTGACGGTGGGGTTCCCCTTAATATCCATACCAGACCTAAAGGGTCTGGTTATTGAATTTGGGGGGACCGCCGCGCATTTTTTTTCCGAACCCGAACTTTCAGCAATTATTCGGGTTCGGGTCCGGGTTCGGGAAAAACCCAAAGTCCGTACCGAACCTGAACTTTACAGTTCGGGTTCGCTCAACTCTACTAACAAATGAAATCCTAACTTGAAATAAGACTTTTTTTATTATTACAGAAATACTTTCTTTTTTGGGGGGGATAAAGGATTTAACTAAACAAGTAAAAGCTGATCATTGTTCACGTCTGTCAGTGTTAAATGGTTTGTCTCAAACTTCTATCTTCTAACTTTTGCTGCCCAGCTTGGTCTGTTGAAGTTGAAAAATTAGGATCAACAGGTAAAAGATGTAAGTTATGACGTACTCAGAAAAATAGCCTGTATCAAACAGTGATGTCATTAGTATCACATAGTGATGTCATCTGTATCATACAGTGATGCCATCTGTATTATACAGTAATGTCATTAGTATCACATAGTGATGTCATCTGTATCATACAGTAATGTCATTAGTATAACATAGTGATGTCACCTGTATCATACAGTGATGTCATTAGTATCACATAGTGATGTCATCTGTATCATACAGTGATGTCATCTGTATTATACAGTAATGTCATTAGTATCAAATAGTGATGTCATCTGTATCATACAGTGATGTCATTAGTATCACATAGTGATGTCATCTGTATCATACAGTGATGTCATTAGTATCACATAGTGATGTCATCTGTATCATACAGTAATGTCATTAGTATCACATAGTGATGTCATCTGTATCATTAATACTAGTGACAGACTGCATCATAGATGTAATTTTTTCCTTTAGTATCACTTTAAGCAACAACAAAAAAGGATCAAATCTATGTATGCCTAACAGTGACACATACACAGTATAATACTAATGCAATAGTATGGTGGATTATGTGGTTTGTGGGGGAGTGCTATGGCTCCTGTCACAAGTGTATGTACTATAAGATGAGAGTTACTGCTCACCATCCTAATTATTGTGGATATGAATGGTTTGTAGTCTATCCTTATCCTAGCCTCGGCTGTTCCACTGAGCTCATCGCAGATTACAGCACAGCTAAAATTTCTCTAATTTCAGGAGCTCCCCATTAAATACCAGTGCCTGTGATCATTGGTCTGTCACAGCAAGGAGATCCACACAATGACAAAAGTAATGTGTGTCTGCAAATTCAATGTTAATTATAAGAAATTAAACACATAATTGTAATTTATTTTTAAGTTAAGCTGTTGCCTCTAACAACGAAACATATAATTTGTTCATATAAAATAATAGGTTTGCTGTTATTTGTGCCTGCTCCAGATATTTGTTTGTATTTGTTAGTTGAGACTGTTTGTTTAATATTACAAATACAAGGACAGACAGGCATCAAACTATTATTGTGGGGAGCTGTCATTCTTGCATTGTTCTAACAGGTGTGATGTCATGTGTATTTTACAGTGATGTCATCAGTATAACACATTGATGGCATTCTTATTATACAGTGATGCCATTGGTATAACAAAATGATGTAATTTTGCACTGTTCAAACAGGTGTGATGTCATCTGTATTCTACAGTGATGTAATTAGTATTACACAGTGATAGCATTCCTATCATAGTGATGTAATTTGTATAACATAATTATGAAATATGTATCATACAATGATGTCATTAGTATTACATCTGTATCATACAGTGATGTCCTTATCACATAGTGATGTCATCTGTATCATACAGTGATGTCATTATCACATAGTGATGTCATCTGTATCATACAGTGATGTAATTATCACATAGTGATGTCATCTGTATCATACAGTTATGTCATTATCACATAGTGATGTCATCTGTATCATACAGTGATGTCATTATCACATAGTGATGTCATCTGTGTCATACAGTGATGTAATTATCACATAGTGATGTCATCTGTATCATACAGTTATGTCATTATCACATAGAGATGTCATCTGTATCATACAGTGATGTCATTATCACATAGTGATGTCATCTGTATCATACAGTGATGTCATTATCACATAGTGATGTCATCTTTATCATACA